>NW_027601592.1:0-107084 GCF_053455715.1 Rhinoraja longicauda
AGGCAGAATATTTGAATGGTGTTAAGTTAGGAAAAGGGGACGTACAACGAGATCTGGGTGTCTTAGTGCATCAGTCACTGAAAGGAAGCATGCAGGTACAGCAGGCAGTGAAGAAAGCCAATGGAATGTTGGCCTTCATAACAAGAGGAGTTGAGTATAGGAGCAAAGAGGTCTTTCTGCAGTTGTACAGGGCCATAGTGAGACCGCACCTGGAGTACTGTGTGCAGTTTTGGTCTCCAAATTTGAGGAAGGATATTCTTGCTATTGAGGGCGTGCAGCGTAGGTTTATTATGTTAATTCCCGGAATGGCGGGACTGTCATATGTTGAAAGACTGGAGCGACTAGGCTTGTACACACTGGAATTTAGAAGGATGAGAGGAGTTCTTATCGAAACATATAAGATTATTAAGGGGTTGGACACGTTAGAGGCAGGAAACATGTTCCCAATGTTGGTTGAGTCCAGAACCAGGGGCCACAGTTTAAGACTAAGTGGTAGGCCATTTAGAACGGAGATGAGTCAGTCAGAGAGTTGTAAATCTGTGGAATTCTCAGCCTCAGAAGGCAGTGGAGGCCAATTCTCTGAATGCATTCAAGAGAGAGCTAGATAGACCTCTTAAAGATAGCGAAGTCAGGGGGTATGGGGAGAAAGCAGGAACGGTGTACTGATTGAGAATGAACAGCCATGATCACATTGAATGGTGGTGCTGGCTCGAAGGGCCGAATGGCCTACTCCTGCACCTATTGTCTATGGTCTATTGTCACGTGGTTTCTGTGAAAAGCAAAGGGTGTGGTTGAGATCGGGTGAAACTGAAAGCACTGAAGCTCTCAGTAAAACAGAGCACACCCAGGTGCATGGATAGGCAAGGTTCAAAGGGTTTTGGGCCAAACGTGAGAAAATGGGACCAGCTTAGATGGTCGGTATCTTGGTCGGTATGGACATATTGGGCTGAAGGGTCTGTTATCGTGCTGTATGACTCTAAGCAGGCCCTTGGATCAAATTGCATCTATTTTCTTGCAAAGATTCTGACCTGTAAAGCAGATGAACTTAGCGCTGTTCAGCATGTGGGTATATGGTAATTTGCAATCACTGAGACATAGTTGAAAGACTAGCAACTAGCAAGTAACTGCTGCCTGTAGCTGAAACCTTCCAATCCAAGCATCATTCTGGAAAAACCTCTCTGAACCCTTTCCAAAGCCTCTGCCTGCAATGAGACGACCAGAACTGCAGGCAATAATCCAAACGCGACCTAAGCAAAGTTCTACAAAGCTGCATGATGATTTCCTGACTCTTATACCCTGTGAAAGCAAGCATACCACAGACTGAGGATAAAGATTGTAATTTAAAAAAGTTCACACCTCAGTAACAGGCAGTGTAACCATGTGCCATAAAAAACTTTCTTAAATGCCACTATGGTATCTGCCTCCAGTATCAGCACATTCCAGGCATTCACCACTGCTCTGTGTAAAAAAACATGCCCAGCACATCTACTTTAAACTTTGTCCCTCTCCCCTTAAAACTGGCTTCTAAAACTTGATATTTCCATTCTGTGAAAAAGGTTCTGAATATTAACTTTATCTATGCCTCTCTTAATTTCACACACTTCTACTAAGTCTCCCTTCAACCTCTGATGGTCCAGAGAAAACAATGCAAATCTGTCCAATCGTAAACACGGAGTGCTGGAGTAACTCAGTGGGTCAGGCAGCATCTCTGGAGAACATGGATAGGTGATGTTTTGTGTCTGGGCCCTTCCTCAGACTAATTGTAGGGGGAGTGGAAAAGAAAACTAGAAGTGAGAAGAGGGGGCCAGACAAATCACGGCCTCAGGTAAGGGTTTTACCTGACATTGAAGCAGATAGATGAGCTACCATCCACCTCATTGGAGACCCGCGGACTATCTTTAATCAGACTTTACTGCACTAAACATTGTTCCTTTTTATCCACTATCTATACACTGTGGACAACTCGATAGTAATCATGTCTAGTCTTTCAGCTGACTGGATACCATGCAAAAAAAATGTTTTTCACTGTACCTCGGTAGACGTGACAATAAACAAAACTAAAAACTAAAGGTGTAAGCTCAAAAGAAACACATAACTGCAAACTGTGAATCTAATTGAAGGACATTTGGTGGAAGGGGTGGGGAAGTGGAAGAAACCGGTGCAGGATCAGCAAGGGTGGGGGGAAACTAAGCGGGGGGGGGGCTGCTGGTGGAGGGGTGGGGGGGAAGGAAGGTGCTTAGAGCAGTTACCTTAAATTGGAGAATTCAGTGTTCATACTGTTGGGTGGTAAGCTACACAAGTAGAATATGAGGTGCTGTTTCTCCAGTTAACGTGTGGCCTCATTCTGTCAATGGAGGAGGCCAAGGACAGAAAGGTCAGTTGGGGATGGGGAGCTAAAATGGATAGCAACCGGGAGATCCAGTGGGCCTTGGCGGGCCAAGCACAAGTCTTTGGCCAAGCGGTTGCCAAGTCTATGCTTGGTTTCGCCAGTGAACAAGAGACAACATTGGGAACACAGGATGCAGTAGATGAGGTTAGAGGAGGTGCACGTGAACCTCTGTCTCACCTGGACCCCACTGTTGAGGTTCCTGGATGGAGTCAAAGGGGGGAGGGAGAAGGACAGGTGTTACATTTTGGATGTCCTAATACGGAAAGCCCCATCTTGGGAGCAGGTGTGGTGGAGACGGAGAAATGGAGAGTTGGCAATAGCATCTTTGCAAGAGGCAGGGTGGGTTGATGTACAGTCCAGTTAGCCGGGTGTTGGTAGGTTTGCAGTCAATGATAGTCTGTCCCCTGTGATGGAGACAGAGAGATCAAGTAAGGGGAAAGTGGTCAACGATTGTCCAGGTGAATTTGAGGGCAGGGTGGAAGTTAGTGGTGAATTAATGAAGCCCATGAGTTCTGCACGGTTGCAGGAGGCAGCCCCGATGCAGTTGTCGATGTCAGAGTCACAGAGTGATGCAGTGTGGAAACAGGCCCTTCGGCCCAACTCGCCCACATCAGCCAACATGTCCCAGCTACACTAGTCCCACCTGCCTGCGTTTGGTCCATATCCCTCCAAACCTGTCCTATCCATGTACCTGTCTTGGATGTAGCAGAGAAAGAGTTGGGGGATGGTGCAGGTATACGCCTGGAAGAAATATTGTTCAATGTAACAACAAAAAGACAGATAGTTGGGTTCATACAAGTACCCATGACTACACCTTTAACTTGGAGAAAGTGAGAGGAGTGGAAAGAGAAGTTGTTGGGAGTGAGGACAAGTTCTGTTAGGCAGGGGAGAGAGCTAGGAGAGGAGAATTGGTTGAGTCTCTGTTCAAGGAAGAAACAGAGGTCCTGAGACCTTCCAGATGGCAGTAGAGGGACACCTCCTATCTGGGAACTTGGTCAAATGTTGCCAGCTATGATTTGTCCATCCCCCCTCTTTTCTCTTCCAGCTTTTTCCTGCTCCCCCCGCAATCAACCTGATGATTCCTGACCCTAAACATTACCTATCCATTCTCTCCAGAGAGATGCAACCTGACCCATTAAGTTCCTTAGCATTTTCGTTTAGTGTAGTTTATTGTCACGTGTACTGAGGTACAGTGAAAAGCTTTTGTTGTGTGCTAATCAGTCAGCAGAAAGATAATACATGATTACAATGGATCCATTTACAGTGTATAGATCATGATAAGGGAGTAATGTTCAGTACAAGGTAAAGCCAGCAAAGTCCGATTGAGGATAGTCCGAGGGTCACCAAAGAGGTAGATAGTAGTTCAGCAGATAGAAACTCAGTAGGTAGCAGTTTTGTGTCCATCCCAGATATAAACCAACATATGCAGTTCTGTGTTATTCCAAATCTGTCCAACTCTCTTTGTTACTCCACCCCCCTACCCAGCCATCACTCTGGTAAATCACCGTACTCTTTCCAAAGCTTTCACATCTTCCTCTATTTGGGCAATCAGAACTACTCAGAGGATTGAAGGGGGACCTCACTGAAACATGCAGAATAGAGAAAGGCTTGGATAGAGTGGATGTAGAGAGGATGTTTCCACTAGTGGGAGAGTCTAAGACTAGAGGTTAAAGCCTCAGAATTAAAGGGGGCTTTCAGGGAGGAGATGAGGAGGAATTTATTGAGTTAGAGGGTGGTGAATCTGTGGAATTCTTTGCCACAAAAGGCTGTGGAGGCTGTCAATGGATATTTTTTAAGGCAGAGAAAGATAAATTCTTGATTAGTGTGGGTGTCAGGCAGTGTTGCAGTGCTAATTTCTTTGGTGCCAGAGCTGTCACTGGTGCAGGAACGGCTGCTGTTGAATTTCCCGCTGGTTAAAATTCCCCGCTGTTTATTTTGGCTTTTTTTTACAGAGGTGCCGTAGCGGCGCTCTGGTGAGCTCCGTCCGGCAACATTGCACCCCTGGTGTCAGGGGTTCTGGGGAGAAGGCAGGAGAATGGGGTTAGGAGGAAGAGAGAGAGAGATCAGCCATAATTGAATGGGGGAGTAGACTTGATGGGCCAATTGGACTAATTCTGCTTCTATCACTTACGACCTTGTGACCTACTCCAAAAATGGCCTAACTAAGTCCTATAAAGCAGCATCATGACTTCCTGACTCTTGTTCTGAGTGCCCTGACCTACGAAGGCTAGCGTATCATATTGCTCATTTACCTCTCTATCTACTTGTGTTGCCATGTTCAGGGACTTAAGAACTTGGACAAGATCTCTCTGCACATCAATGTTGTTAAGGGTCATGCTATTAATGGTATACTTTCCTCTTGTATTTGACCTCACACTATCTCATATCAAACTCCATCTGCTATTTTCCGACCCACTTCTGCAGCTGATCAACATCTCACATTATACTTTGACAGACTTCCTCAGTCTGTGACCGCAGCAATCTTGGTGTCATCTGCAAATTACTAACCGGCCCATCTGCATAGGGCAGGTATAGACAAATGGGAATGAGGCAGTTAAGAATCCAGATGACTAAATCACCGTGGTGCATCTTAAATTTCTGTATCTGCGTAACATGGGGGACTTCAGTTCAGTTTATTGTCATGTGTACTGAGGTTCTGCTTTTGTTGCATGCTAACAAGTCAGCAGAAAGACGATACATGATACAATCGCGCCATTTACAATGTATAGATACATGATAAGGGAATAACGTTTAGTGCAAGGTAGAGCCAGTAAAGTCTGATCAAAGTTAGTCTGAGGGTCACCAATGAGGTCGATAGTCGTTCAGGACTGTTTTCTGGTTGTGGTAGGATGATTCAGTTGCCTGATAGCAGGTTGGAAGAAACTGTCCCTGAATCTGGAGGTGTGTGTTTACACGCACCTATACTTTTGCATGATGGGAGAGGGGAGAAGAGGGAGTGGCCAGGATGTGACGTCCTTGATTATGCTGCTGGCCTTGCCGAGGCAGCATGAGGTATAAATGGAGTCAATGTAAGAGAGGTTGGTTTGTGTGATGATCTGGGCTGTGTCCACAATTCACTGCAAATTCCTTGCGGTCTTGGATGGAGCTATTCCCAAACCAAACTGTGATGCATTCCAATAAGCTGGTGAGATTTGTTGGGGACATTATTGTTGGGAATTTTGAAAATTATAAAGAAGATGAGTAGATTATAATATGGTTAGCCCTCGAGTTCACAAACTAGGGATGCATGGTGGGAAAGATGGCCAACATAGAATGTTAGGCTTCACAATACAGTTTAATTGAAATAGCTAAAACTAATACATTAATCTGAAAAGCAGGGTTCCTTATTTATTGAGGGTGGGAGAGGGTGGAGTACACAGGACCCTCCAGTTCACAGGAACTGATCCAGAGTCGAGAGAACATTGGAAAATGATCACCAATGCATCCATGATTTCTAGGGCCACCTCCTTGAGTACTCCTCGTTTCCCATTATAAATCCACCTGTTTCTGATTGTAAGGGACCTACATTTGCCTTCACTAATCTTTTCCTTGTTTGCATATCTAAAGACGCTTTTACAGTCAGTTTTTATATTACCCACAAGCTTTCTTTCATGCTCTTTTTTCCCCCTCTTAATTAACCCCTTTGTTCTCTGTTGAATTCTAAATATCTCCTAGTCCTCCAGTTTGCTGTTTCCTCTGACCAATTTATATGCTTCTTCCCTGGATTTAACACTATCCTTGATTCTCCTCATTAGCCACGGTTGAGCCTCCTTCTCCATTTTATTTTTTTGCCAAACATGGATGAACAATTTTTGGAGTTCATCCATCCGATCTTTAAATCTTTGCCATTGCATCTCCACTGTCAATTTGCCAGTCTATCCTAGCCAATTCCCGCCTCATACCTTCAAAGTCTCCTTTCTTGAAATACAGGACCTGAGTCTCTGAATTAAATCGTGTCACTCTCCTTCCTAATGCAGAATTCCTCCATATTATGGTCACTATTGCCCAAGGGGCTTTGCACAAAGAGATCGCTAGCTAATCCTTCCTCATTACACAATACCCAGTCTAGAATGGCCTGTCCTCTAGTCAGTTCCTCTACATATTGGCTTAAAAACCCCATCCCGTATACATTCCAGAAAATCCTCCTCCTCAGCGCTGTTACCAATTTGGTTGGCCCGATCTTTATGTAGATTATGCCTCAGAAGGCAGTGGAGGCCAATTCTCTGAATGCATTCAAGAGAGAGCTAGATAGTGCTCTTAAGGATAGCGGAGTCAGGGGGTATAGGGAGAAGGCAGGAACGGGGTACTGATTGAGAATGATCAGCCATGATCACATTGAATGGCGGTGCTGGCTCGAAGGGCCGAATGGCCTCCTCCTGCACCTATTGTCTATTGTCTATTAAAATCACCCATAGATAGACACAAAATGGAGGTGTAATTCAGCATCTCAGGAGTGAAGGAATGGGTGACGTTTCGGGTCGAGACCCTTCTTCAGAACCGAACCGACCCCACCTGAAACATCACCCACTCCTTCTCTCTAGAGATGCTGCCTGTCCCGCTGAGTTACTCCTGCACTTTGTGACTATCATCGATTTAAAGCAGTATCTGCAGTTGAGAAAGTGATGATGAGCAGCCTGAGAGTCAGACAGCATGGATTTTAGAGATACAACGCAGAAACAGGCCCTTCGGCCCACCGGGTCCGCGCTGCCCAGCGATCCCCGCATATTAACACTATCCTACACCCACTAGGGACAATTTTTACATTTGCCCAGCCAATTAACCTACAAACCTGTACGTCTTTGGAGTGTGGGAGGAAACCGAAGATCTCGGAGAAAACCCACGTAGGTCACGGGGAGAACGTACAAACTCCGTACAGACAGCACCCGTAGTCAGAGGAGAAGAGGCCCTTTCATGGAAAGAGGCCCTGCGGCTTAACCAATCCATGCTGACCAAAATGCCCCATCTGGAGTAGTCCCACCTGCCCATATCCCTCCAAACATTTCCCCTGAATAACTACGCACCTCAGTTTGACCAGTTTTACCAGGGTTCCTCCATGCCAGACAAATTAATTCTGCCTTCCTGTTCAGGGCAGTCAATCATACATCCCCTCTGGAATTCAGCTCTCTGGTGCAGGTTTGGATCAAGGCTGAGAAGGCCTACCGGGAGGAGGTGGCTGATCTGGCACTCTGGTGTCGGAACAATAGCCTCCTCTTGAATGTCAAAAACACCAAGGAGTTGGTTGTGGACTTTAGAAGGGCTCAACATCCAAGGACGTACACACCACTGGAAATAAATGGGTCTACTGTGGATAGGGTGAGCAGCTTTAAATACCTGGGAGTCCACATCAAAGAGGATCTGACATGGACAACACACATTGCCGCACTGGTGGGTAAGGCAAAGCAGCGCCTTTACCACCTTAGACAGCTGAGGAAATTCAGAGTGTCTCTGAGGATCCTTCAATGCTTCTACTCTGAGGCTGTAGATAGCATCCTGTCCAGCAACATCACAGTCTGGTTTGGGAACAGCTCTGCCCAGGACAGGAAGGCCCTGCAGAGAGTAGTGCGTTCGGCAGAATACACCATGGGAACTACACTCGCCCCCCTGCAGGACCTATACATCAGGAGGTGCAGATCAACAGTAAGCAAGACTATGAGGGACCCCTACCACCCCAGCAACGGATTGTTCCAGCTGCTACGGTCAGGCAAACGCCTCCGCTGTCACGCTGTGAAAACGGAGCGGATGAGACGGAGTTTCTTCCCACAGGCCATCGGGACTGTTAACTATTATAACTCCAGGGACATCATTTTCTTTTCTGTATTAATTTTAATTTATATGCTGTAATTGTAACTTTTTTTGCACAATCTGCAGGCATTGCCACTTTCATTTCACTGAACATCGTTAATGTGAATGTGACAAATAAACTTGACTTGACTGTGATGAGGTTTGCAGTCCAGTGGTCCTGGCAAATCCCAAACTGCTCATTAATGAGTAGGTTATTGGGGAGTAATTGCTACTTGATTGCTCTGTTGACAACAGCTTCCATTACTTTGTTGATGACTGAGAGTCAGCTGTTTGGGCCGTAATTAGCTGGATTGTACTGACTTGTCTTTTGTGAATAGGACACACCTAGGATATTTTCCACATTGTCACATAGATTTCTCTGTTGTAAAGGCACCATAATTGGTTGGCAATAGGCAAAACGTGTTCTGGAGCACACGTCCTCAGAGCTAAACTGGGATGTTGCCTGCTCCCAAAGCCAGAGGTCTCAGCCATTGCTTGATATCCCGTGGAATGAATCTAACTGGCAGCCTTCTGCGATGGTGGTAACTCTGGCAGAATCAGCGTTCTACCATCTATTCGGCAGTTCTGGATGAATATATATTTGGATGTTTCAGCCTTTCCTTTAGTACTCACATGCTCAGCCCCACTATCATTGAGAATGCCTAGAAGCCTCTTCAGCTGCTAATTATCCACCATGTTTAAGGAACAGATTCAGGCAATTTGGCCCATCAAGTCCACTCCGCTATTCAATCATGGCTGATCTATCCTGAGCACCCTGATCAGCCAAACAAGATGGCTGAACATTCTCATAAATCTCCTCTACCTGCCTACCAGTTTAATGACATCCTTCCTAATGCAGAGCAACGAGAAATGTACACTGTACTTTAAATGTGACCTTACTAACGTCTTGTTCTTGATTAGTACGGGTATCAGGGGTTATGGGAAGAAGGCAGGAGAATGGACAGGAGGGAGATCAGCCATGAATGAATGGCGGAGTAGACATGATGGGCCGAATGGCCTAATTCTGCTCCTATCACTTATGACCTCATGAACATGACTTGTTCTCAGTACATTGACCGATGTGCTGTCAACCGACTGCCGAATAGACCAACATCCTTCCTACAGCAGAGCAACCAGAAGTGTACACAGTAGTTTACATGTGGCCTTACCAACGTTTACATCCAGGTCATTTTTATATATCATAAAGAGAAAGTTATGTTAACATTGTACAACATCTTGTATAAGAAAATAACTGCAGATGCTGGTACAAATCGAAGGTGTTTATTCACAAAATGCTGGAGTAACTCAGCAGGTCAGGCAGCATCTAGGAGAGAGGGAATGGGTGACGTTTGGGGTCGAGACCCTTCTTCAGACTGATGTCAGGGGGGCGGGACAAAGGAAGGATATAGGTGGAGACAGGAAGATAGAGGGAGATCTGGGAAGGAGGAGGGGAAGGGAGGGTCAGAGGAACAATCTAAAGTTGGAGAAGTCGATGTTCATACCACTGGGCTGCAAGCTGCCCAGGCGAAATATGAGGTGCTGCTCCTCCAATTTCCAGTGGGCCTCACTATAGCACTGGAGGAGGCCCATGACAGAAAGGTCAGACTGGGAATGGGAGGGGGAGTTGAAGTGCTCAGCCACCGGGAGATCAGGTTGGTTAAGGCGGACCGAGCGCTGGTGTTGAGCGAAGCGATCGCCGAGCCTGCGCTTGGTCTCGCCGATGTAAATAAGTTGACATCTGGAGCAGCGGATGCAATAGATGAGGTTGGAGAGGTGCAGGTGAACCTCTGTCTCACCTGGAAAGACTATTTGGGTCCTTGGATGGAGTTGAGGGGGGAGGTAAAGGGACAGGTGTTGCAACTCGTGCGGTTGCTGGGAAAAGTGCCCGGGGATGGGGTTGTTTGGTTAGGAAGGGACGAGTGGACCAGGGAGTTACAGAGGGAACGGTCTCTGCGGAACGCAGAAAGGGGAGGGGATGGGAAGATATGGTCAGTGGTGGGGTCCCGTTGTCGGTGACGGAAATGTTGGCGGATGATTAGTTGGATACGCTGGTCGTTGGGGTGGAAGGTGAGAACGAGGGGGATTCTGTCCTTGTTGCGAGTGGGGGGAGGGGGAGCAAGAGCGGAGCTGCGGGATGTAGAAGAGACCCTAGTGAGAGCCTCATCTATAATGGAAGAGGGGAAGCCCCGTTTCCTGAAGAACGAGGACATCTCTGATGCCCTAGTGTGAAACACCTCATCCCGAGCGCAGATGCGGCGTAGATGGGGGAATTGGGAGTAGGGGATAGACTTTTTGCAGGGGACCGGGTGGGAAGAAGTGTAGTCCAAATAGCTGGGGGAGTCAGTGGATTTATAGTAGACTAGCACAAGTGTGCCCGTTGGGCCCGTCCTCGTAGGGTTTCCATTGTAACCGGGATGGGAGTGGGGGGGAGGGAAGGAGGAGGGAGGTGTGGAGGGGGGAGGGGAGGGGGGAGGGAGGGGGGGAGGGGAGGGGGGAAGGGGGGAGGGGGGTAGTGGCTGAGGGGAGGGGGAGGGAGGGGGGGAGGGGGGAGGGTGGGGGGAGGGAGGGGGGAAGGGGGGAGGTGGAGGGAGGGGGGAGGAAGAGGGGGAAGGGCATCAGTGAAAGGTCGGGGGGGGGGGGATAGCGGGGAGATGGTCTCCCGGGTGTGGGAGAGAGGAGAGAAGCAAGGGGACAGAGGAGAGGTGAGCCCATACGCACAGACGCACAGCAGCGTCACGCTGAAAGCCTTCAATAAATCAGTAGGAGGAGGGAGCTCTTGACGTCACACGCTGAAGGCAATTGAAAAAACGGTTGGTTTTTAATTTTTTTTTACTATAACTTCTGTAACTTAAAAAATACGCCACCGAATCAAATAAAAACCCCATTTTCCAGCAGCGTTCAGCGTGGTGATTAAGGCGGTGCACAAACCGTGACGCTACGGTTCACCGTTTTTGCCGAAATCGGCCGAAATAAGTGAGAGAAAAAAAGTCTTGACTTTTAAACCTCTGTAACTTAAAACATAAACGACCGAATTAAATAAAAACATCATTTTCGGCAAGCGTCCAGTGGTGTGATTGGACAGTGCAAATATCGTGGCGCTACGGTTTACCGTTTTGCCGTAATCAGCCGAATCAGTGAAATATATATACAAGTGAGGAGATGCCGCACATGCGTACTGAGCACAGCCGCACCACAGCGCCCCCCTAAACACCTTCAATAAACCAGGGGGGGCAGCGCTTTAAAACCTCTGTAACTTAAAAAAATATGCGACCGAATTTAATTAAAAAACCATTTTCCAGCAGCTGTCCGCGTGGTGATCAAGGTGGCGCAAACATCGTGGCGCTACGGTTTACCGTGTTGCCGTAATCAGCGAAATCACAGATATATATATATATATATTCATACATACATTTATTCACAAGATCTGACTTTTAATTAGATAGATGTCAGTCACTAGTCTGTCTCCTGTGATGGAGATGGTGAGGTCCAGAAACGGGAGGGAGATGTCGGAGATAGTCCAGGTATATTTAAGGGCAGGATGGAAATTGGAGGTGAAGTGTATGAAGTCAGTGAGTTCTGCATGGGTACAAGAGGTAGCACCAATGCAGTCGTCGATGTAGCGGAGGTAGAGTTCGGGGATGGGGCCAGTGTACGCCCGGAACAGGGATTGTTCGACGTACCCGACAAAGACGCAGGCATAGCTAGGGCCCATGCGAGTGCCCATAGCTACGCCTCTGGTTTGGAGGAAGTGGGAGGAGTCAAAGGAGAAGTTGTTAAGGGTAAGAACCAGCTCTGCTAGGCGGAGGAGAGTGTTGGAAGATAGGGATTGGCTGGTTCTACGGTCGAGGAAGAAACGGAGGGTTTCGAGACCATCCTTGTGGGGGATGGAAGTGTAGAGACTGGACATCCATGGTAAAGATGAGGGAGTGGGGGCCTGGGAACCAGAAGTTATCGAGGAGATGGAGAGCGTGTGAGGTGTCTTGGACGTAGGTGGGGAGGGATTTAACCTGGGGGGATAGGATGGAGGCGAGGTATGTGGAAATAAGTTCGGTGGGACATGAGCAGGCAGAGATAATGGGTCTGCCGGGACAGTTGTGTTTATGGATTTTGGGTAGGAGGTAGAATCGGGCCGTGCGGGGCTGGGGAACTATAAGTTTGGAGGCATTGGAGGGTAGATCGCCAGAAATGGTGAGGTCCATGATGGTGCTGATGATAAAGGTCTGGACAACATCTTGGTCAGCTCCTGACTATATGTCAGAGTATCAGAAATACAGAATAAAACCTGCTGCCTATTCCAGCATTTTCTAACTTCATTTCTTGGTCATTTTGTTGAGATGGTCTGTGCGATGGACTGGGCTACCTCTTCACTACTTCCCTTCTCACAGTCCTTGTGAAAACAGAAATCTCCCATTGTATGTGTGTAAGAAGGAACTGCAGATGCTGGTTTAAATCGAAGATTGTACCACTGATTATGCTCCACGGTTGCCTAACCTCTATTACCAGCAGGTCTCTCCCACTAGACGACCTGAGCATCAACCCCTCCCTCTGCAATTGGATATTGGACTTTCTAACCAACAGAACCCAGTCTGTTAGATTAGACAACGACACCTCCTCAACCATCACCCTGAACACCGGTGTTCCACAGGGCTGTGGGCTGAGCCCTCTCCTCTACTCCCTTTTCACCTACAACTGCACACCTGTACATGGTTCTAACACCATTATTAAATTTGCAGATGATACAACGGTGATTGGCCTCAATAGACAATAGGTGCAGGAGGAGGCCATTCAGCCCTTCGAGCCAGCACCGTCATTCAATGCGATCATGGCTGATCACTCTCAATCAGTACCCCGTTCCTGCCTTCTCCCCATACCCCCTCACTCCGCTATCCTTAAGAGCTCTATCCAGCTCTCTCTTGAAAGCATCCAACGAACTGGCCTCCACTGCCTTCTGAGGCAGAGAATTCCACACCTTCACCACTCTCTGACTGAAAATGTTCTTCCTCATCTCCGTTCTAAATGGCCTACCCCTTATTCTTAAACTGTGGCCCCTTGTTCTGGACTCCCCCAACATTGGGAACATGTTTCCTGCCTCTAATGTGTCCAATCCCCTAATTATCTTATATGTTTCAATAAGATCCCCCCTCATCCTTCTAAATTCCAGTGTATACAAGCCTAATCGCTCCAGCCTTTCAACATACGACAGTCCCGCCATTCCGGGAATTAACCTAGTGAACCTACGCTGCACGCCCTCCATAGCAAGAATAGCACTTCACTCTCAGTGTGTCCCACTGAGCTGCTGAATCACACTGAGGTCACATTCAGAATATTGTGGTCAGTTCTCGGCAACATTTTCACACAAAGAGTGGTGGGGTTATGGAACAAGCTGCCAGAGGAGGCAGTTGAGGCTGGGACTATTTATGGGTGGAATCAGTCCCACCTAGTCCACGCCGAACACACCTACACACCAGGTAGACATAAAATGCTGGAGTAACTCAGCGGGCCAGGCAGCATCTCTGGAGAGAAGGAATGGGTGACATTTCGGGTCGAGACCCTTCTTCAGAGTCTGAAGAAGGGTCTCGACCCGAAATGTCATCCATTCCTCTCCAGAGAAGCTGCCTGGCCTGCTGAGTTATTCCAGCATTTTTTGTCTACCTTCAATTTATACCAGCATCTGCAGTTTTTCTCCTACACACCCGACACACCAGGGCCAATTTCCAGACGCCAATTAATCTTCAAACCTGCACGTTTTTTTTTAAATATTGGAGAAAGACGGAGCACCTGGATGAAACCCATGTGGTCACAGGGAGAATGTACAAACACCGTACAGACAACGCCCGCAGTCAGGATCAAACCTAGGTCTCTGGAACTAAAAGGCAGCAACTCTGCCGCCCGGAGTCGTGGAACCGGGTTAATTTCCAGGCAGGTGAGATAGTTCTCCAGAGATGCTGCCTGACCCACTGAGTTACTCCAGAATATTGTGTCTATTTTCAGGGTAGTAGTAGTTCTCAGAAATTGAAATGTATTTTGGGGCAATGTGTGTTCCTCTAAATGAGGGACACGCTGGAGGGTCAGATGCTGTTAATGTTTGATGCAGATTTACTGGTGTTGACGTTTGCATCTCAAGGGCAGGATAGTCGGTATTATGCTTTTATTCTTCGGAGGAATAAACACACATGCTCTCATACATCGGTGTTGCTTTAACCGGAAGTGAAGACTTTTATTTTGTTTTCACATGCATTTTATATCTGGTACACCGGTAGTGACGTCAGTATAAGAGCACAGTTAAACAGTTTCAGTTTAACATCCAACACCCCCACTTGCTCTTATACTGTGCATTACATTTAACAACATATACAACATAACTTAATCTGATTACATTCTCTGTATCACCACATTTTACACATTTACAGTGTTCAACCTTTCAAAAAAAAAATGATTTTGTTGTTATGATTTTACACTCCAAACATATAATCCCTGAATTTCTCAGTTTTAAACTTTGTTGCAGGCTTAGTTAAGATATCTGCAACCATGTCTGCTGTTGGACAATACTCAATGATTACTTTCTTATCACTGAGTGCAGACCGAATGAAATGATACCTAATGTCGATACGTTTGCATCTTTGTCGGTTCACTGGGTTCTTTGATAATGCAATCGCACCTTGATTGTCCTCAAAGATTTTCACTGGCTCGTACTGGCAATCTTTCTCCATTCCATTCAATAGCTGCACAAGATACAAGCTCTCTTGTGTAGTAGCCGCCATTGCCATATATTCGGCTTCACATGTGGGCTACTGTCTGCTGTTTCTTGGGTTTCCATGAAATAACAGGCCCATTTTCAGACAAACTAAAACAACATCCTGTTGTGCTTCGCCTGTCATTTTGATCTGCGGCCCAGTCAGCGTCACTGTATGCAACAAGTTTGAGTTTTTCCTCTCTTTTCTTGTAACACAGCTCCTGGTTTATAGTGCCCTTTAAGTACCTCAACACATGTTTGGTAGTTATCCTATGTTGTTCTTTAGGCTCTGCTAGATTTTGTGACAGTTTACTGACAATCACCTCGCCCCCCACCGCAACAACAGAGGAACTGGCCGGCCGGGACAGGGCGTCAGCAACGGCATTAAGCCTACCCGCGATGTGGCGAACATCTGTGGTGAACTCAGAAATGAGGGTGAGGTGCCGTTGCTGGCGGGCCGACCACGGATCAGAAACCTTAGAAAAAGCAAACGTGAGGGGTTTGTGATCCGTGTAGACAACAAAAGAGTGGCCCTCCAAAAAATAACGAAAATGACGAACAGCTAAATAGAGGGCCAGGAGCTCAGGTCGAGTGAGCTGCTGGCTGAAATATGCCAGAGGCTGCCAGTGACCATTGACCTGTTGCTCTAAGACAAAAGACAATCCACGACCAACATGATCCATGAGACGTTGGAATGCCTGAGCCGCGTTTTTGAGACCGAACGGCATGCGCAACCACTCAAATAACCCGAACGGAGTAATCGTAGCCGTCTTGGGATTGTCCGGTGGGTGGACGGGGATCTGATGATATCCTCGCACCAAATCGATCTTTGAAAAAACCGTAGCGCCCTCGAGGCTGGCTGAGAAGTCCTGTATGTGAGGGATCGGATAGCGGGCAGGCCGGGTGGCAGGGTTAAGACGCCGGTAGTCCCCGCATGGTCTCCACCCCGCAGATGCTTTGGAGACCATATGCAAGGGGGAGGCCCACGGACTATCTGAAGGCCGAACAATCCCCAGTCGTTCCAAATTCAGGAACTCCTCCCGAGCCATGGCCAGCTTGTCGTGAGGTAGGCACCGAGCCCGGGCGAAAACAGGCGGCCCCTCGGTAGGGATGAAATGGACGACACCGTGCTTATTGGAAGGGGCATCGAACCGCTGTACGAGGAGCTGCGGGAAGTCGGCGAGGACTGCAGCGAACTGACCGGGAGCCGCGGTGATGGCCCGGATCGACGGGCAGGGTAGGGTGGCAGGTGGAGGAGTAGCAGGATCCATACTGCTAGCCGAGGGTTGCAGGCCCTTCCCGCGGACGTCTGCGACAAACGATAAAGCCCAGAGGAAATCCGCGCCCAGAATGGCCTGGCCCACGTCGGCAACGATGAAATCCCAATGGTAGGTCTCGGACCCGAAGGACAGGGACATGGCCCTCTTGCCGTAGGTGCGGATGGGACTGCCGTTGACCGCGATGAGGGACGGACCCTTCCTACCTGCTCGAACTTCGCAGCCGTAGGGAGGCACGATGCTCCCGTATCGACCAGGAAAACGGTGCCAGTACCACGATCCGTGACGTGGAGGCGGCGATTGCGGCCGATCGGGACTGCCTCTATATTCGATCGGCCAAGGCATTTCCCGGAAAGGTACACGGAGCCCTGCAATTTTGGGCCTCACCGCCCCACCGCTTGTGGAAAAAATACCAGCCGCGCCTGTACGGCTCTGTTGCGTGGGCCCGCTGCAAAATGGCGGGCGCCGCAGCTCCGTCTTGGTGGGCTTTCTGTAAAATGGCGGCCGATGCGCCGCCATCTTGGCCGCGCGGCCGGTCGCTCCTAGGCCTTGAAACCCGATTTACCGAGTCGTCTCCCGTCGAGTCCTCCGTTACGAGCGCGTTGGCCTTCTCCGCGAACGCCACCGGGTCTTCGAAGGAGACGTCCGCCAAAACTAACCTGACGTCCCGGGGCAATTGCTCCCGGAATGCCGCTTCAAACATCATGCAAGGTTGGTGGTCGCCGATCAAGGTTCGCATTTCTGTCATTAGGACAGACAGTAGCCGATCCCCCAGCTCCGGTAAATGCAGGAGCTTCAGGGCCCGCTGGTTTTGGCTAAAACCAAAAGTCCTCAGCAGGAGTTTCTTGAGCCCCTCGTATTTCTCGATTTGGGGAGGGTTGGTCAGGTACCGTCCCACCCGCGCGGCCACCTCGGGCGGTAGGCCGCTTACCCAGTGGTAGAACTTCTCTTGGTCCTCCGAGACTTTCTTGAGGTGGAACTGGGACTCTGCCTGCACGAACCACAGGTGCGATTGATGGGCCCAGAACGTGGGCAGGTGAACGCCGACCGCGTTCGAATGCCCGCTGCTCGCTCCTTCCTGCGACATGTTCTTGTGATCGTTGATCACGTCGGGGTCACCAATGTGGCGAGTCTGGAAGCGGATGGGTGTTGCAGACAGAGTTTATTGCATGGGCAAAACTCCGTGACAATCGCAACACTCACAACTGTAGACAACTAACAAAACGTCTTCATCAGACGGAGTTCAACACTAGACTGCTTGTCCCTCCCGCGCTGGCACACCTGGTGACATCGCTAGCCAATCCGAGGGTTCGAACTCTCCCAGCCAATCCCTATGTCCCTACAAGCTAATCAAAAGCCAAGATCTGTTTTGATTAAATTCCTAAGATATCAAGATCGAGAATTGGTTCTGAAGTCAGTCGGGAATAACATAAGAGCGGAGAAACCAATAGAGCATGAAGGTACTAAAATAATTTTCTACCCAGACATCAGCTATGCCTTGTTGAGCAGAAAAAGAGAATTTAAGAATGTAAAAAATATTTTATGGAAGAAAGGTTATAAGTTCACTTTACTGCACCCGGCTACTTTGAAGATTACGACCAACCCTGGAGAAAATAAATTTTTCAAATACTTTGTCCAAGCACAAGATTTTGCTGAAGAATTGCCAGGGAGAAAAGCTCAAGAAGGCTTAATGAATGATGATTAACTTTATTATCAGTTTCAACAATTTAATATATTTGACACCGTGTTTGAATCTTTGCTCAAAGTTGACAAGAATTAAGAATATAAAACCAAGATAAGGTAATTAATGGTTGTAACCCACTTCCTAATGTATTCTATTAATAAGATCTGTATACTATAGAGGGGACCAATTGGATTAAGGATTGTTAATTTTCAGAAGTACTTGATATATCGGGGGGGTTGGAGAATATGGATGCTCTACCATAAATAATGGGCACAAGTGTGGTGTTGAACACACCTCGTATAATAGAGGGGGGTCATGTTGTTAATCTAGTTATTAACAACATTAGAGGGAGGGTTTACCTTTCTATCTTTCTTTTTTCTTTTCTGTTTTTGTACCTGGACCATGGAAGGGAGCACATTGAAATATGGCGCAATGTAAATATCGGAAGAGGTATCAAGGTAAGGAAGAAGGAATAAAAAGGGATTAATGGATAAAACATTAAATTTTTAAAGTTATAATGTGAATGGGTTAAACGGACCGATAAAAAGGAAGAGAATTTTAACACAGATGAAAAAATTGGAAGTGGATATAGCTTTTTTACAAGAAACACATCTAACGGAAAAAGAGCATCAAAAGTTAAAGAGAGATTGGGTAGGAAGTATGGTCGCATCTTCTTTTAATTCAAAAGCAAGAGGGGTTGCTATCTTATTTAAGAAAACGCTACCAATTAAGATACAAAATATTGTAAGTGACCCAGTAGGTAGATTTGTAATGGTACATTATCAAATTTTCTCAGAATTGTGGACCTTAATGAATATATATGCACCAAATATAGATAATGAGAAGTTTGTGCAGGGTACCTTTTTAAATCTGGCGGAAGCACATGAAAATATATTGATAGGGGGAGATTTCAATTTTTGTTTAGATCCAGTAATGGATAGATCATCAAGGACAATGACAAGGACAAGAGCAGTGAAGACAACCTTGAACTTAATGGAAGATCTAAATTTAATAGATGTTTGGAGGAAAAGCCATCCCAAGGAAAGAGACTACTCCTTTTATTCCAATAGACATGATACATATTCTAGAATAGATCTATTTTTGATTTCAGCTCAATTAAGGGGTAGAATAATACAAATAGATTATAAGGCTAGACTGTTATCAGATCACTCACCATTATTAATGAAAATTATGATGCCAGATAAAGAACAGTCAGTCTATAGATGGAGACTCAACTCTTTACTATTGAAAAGGCAAGACTTTTGTGATTTTATTCGAGGACAAATTGGATTATTTTTGGAACCAAATTTAAATTCAGTTCATGATAAATTTATTGTATGGGATGCAATGAAGGCTTATTTGAGAGGCCAAATTATAAGCTATTCATCTAAGATAAAGAAAGACTATAGGAAGGAATCTGAAAGATTAGAAAAAGAAATCACCGTATTAGAAAAAGACTTACAGAAAGCTTCTTCAGATACGAAAAAAATACAACTTGCAAATAAAAAATTTCAATACTTTACATACTTACAGAACAGAAAAACTAATATTACGAACTAACCAAAGATATTATGAATTAGGAGAAAGAGTGCACAAGGTATTGGCATGGCAACTGAAAGAAGAACAAATATTAAGAACAATAAATTCAATTAGAACAGATCAAAACATTATTACTTATAAACCTAGAGAAATCAATGAGGTATTTAAGCAATTCTACACTAATCTGTATCATTCTGAATCTGAAAAGGATGAAATTAAGATAAATAATTTTTTATCCAAGATACAATTACCAACAATCTCTAATGAGGAGCAAATGGGACTAAATGCCTCCTTTACTTTGAGAGAAGTGGAGGAAGTATTATATTCTTTACCAAGTAATAAATCATCAGGGGAAGATGGTTTCCCGCCTGAGTTCTATAAAAAATTTAAAGATTTGTTGTTACCAGTATTTATGGAAGTGATACATCAAGCGGAAAAAACTTCTACATTACCAGAATCCTTCTCAATGGCAATTATAACCGTAATTTTAAAAAAAGGGAAAGACCCTTTAAAATTATCTTCTTATAGACCAATATCATTGTTGAATGCAGATTATAAAATAGTTGCTAAGCTTTTGGTAAGGAGATTGGCAGAATATTTACCTAAACTGGTTAAAGAGGACCAAACTGGATTTGTCAAAAAAAGGAGAATATCAGATAATGTAGCAAGATTGATAAGTATTTTACATTTAGCACAGAAAAGAAAGGAATTGAGTGTAGCAGTTGCTTTAGATGCTGAAAAGGCGTTTGACAGGTTAGAATGGGATTTTTTATTTAAAGTATGGACTGGGAAATGGTTTCATTAACTGGGTAAAAGCTCTTTATAAACAACCTAAAGCCAAAGTGGTGACAAATGGCCAATCTTCTCAATCATTTAATTTGGAAAGATCTAGTAGACAGGGATGTCCCTTGTCACCGGCTTTATTTGTATTGGCCATTGAACCTCTGGCAGAGCTAATAAGATCAGATTTAGACATTAAAGGATTTAAAGTTAACCAGGAAGATCACAAGATTACTTTATTTGCAGATGATGTTTTAATTTGTCTTACTAGACCATTGGAATCCTTAAGAAAATTATATTTCAGACTGGAAGAATATGGGAAAGTATCAGGATACAAAATTAATAAAGATAAAACTGAAATAATGCCTCTTTTTGAAGGCAATTATGATCAATGTAAAAGAGAAAGTCAGTTTAAATGGCAAAAAGAAGGCATGAAGTACCTAGGGGTTAAAGTAGATAATAAGTTAAATAATCTGTATAAACTAAATTATAAACCACTAATTAAAAAAATAGATGAGGACCTGAAGAAATGGATGAATCTTCCAATTACATTGCTAGGGAGAGTGAACTGTATTAAGATGAATATTTTTCCGAGGATACAGTATTTATTTCAAACACTGCCTATACCTTTACCAAATATTTTTTTTCAAGAATTGAATAAAATTGGGAGACATTTTCTTTGGAAAGGTAAAATGCCAAGAGTGTCTATGGAAAAATTAACATGGAAATTTGAATTAGGTGGATTGCAATTACCAAATTTTAAAAATTACTATCTGGCAGCACAAATGAGTTTTATTTCATCCTTTTATCAAGAGGGTGGAAAAACAGCATGGGTTAAAATTGAAATGGATAAAATAAAAGAACTATGCCCAGAAGAATTTATCTATAAATGGGAAGCGAAGCTATTAGTTAAGGATCAAGAGTCACCTTTGCTAAAACATTTAATTAATATATTGTTGAAAACGGTTAAAGCTAATGATAAAATATTTTTTCTAACAGCTAAAACTTCATTAGTAAAAAATAGATTACTGCCGTTTGCTTGGAATAATCAAATATTACAAGTCTGGGAACAGAAGGGTATTAAACATATAGGAGATTGCTATGAAGGAAATAATTTTTTGACGTTTTCTCAATTGAGAAACAAATATCAAATTCCAGGGAATAGTATTTTTTTCTATTATCATATCATATCATATATATACAGCCGGAAACAGGCCTTTTCGGCCCACCAAGTCCGTGCCGCCCAGCGATCCCCGTACATTAACACTATCCTACACCCACTAGGGACAATTTTTACATTTACCCAGCCAATTAACCTACATACCTGTACGTCTTTGGAGTGTGGGAGGAAACCGAAGATCTTAGTAACTACATTCTTTTTTAAGGGAAAAGTTAGGTAATTCAGTGTTTCTATATCAAATTAAAGGAATTGAATCCTTGATTCAGGGCAAGGGAACTAAAAAAATTATATCTTCAATGTATAAATTATTACAAAAATCTAGTCCAAAGACAGGAATTCAAAAATCAAGACAAAGATGGGAAACAGATGTGAATATTAGCATTGATGAACCAAGTTGGGAAAGATTGTGTTTAGAAAGTATGAAAAATACTATTAATGTGAGATATAGTTTAGTACAATATAATTTTTTACATCAATTATATTTAACTCCGAAAAAATTAAACAATTTAAATCCAAATTTACCTGAAATTTGTTTTAGATGCAACCAGGATGTGGGTACTTTTTTACACTCCACATGGGCATGTCCGAAGGTAACTCCTTTTTGGAAAGACCTAAAAAACGTTTTGGAACAATTGATGAATAAGACCATACCATTGGATTCAAGGTTGTTTTTATTGGGAGATACTAAAGGAATATTACCAAGGTTAATTTTAGATAAATATCAGGAAAGATTTCTCAAAATAGCAATAGCAAAAAAATGTGTAGTGGTCACTTGGAAAGATCACAATGAAATAAGAATTGAAAGATGGTATGCCTTCCTCCCTCCCTCTCTTTCTTTCTCTCTTTCTTTCTCTCTTTCTTTCTCTCTTTCTCTCTCCCTCTCTCTCTCTCTCTCTCTCTCTCTCTCTCTCTCTCTCTCTCTCTCTCTCTCTCTCTCTCTCTCTCTCTCTCTCTCTCTCTCTCTCTCTCTCTCTCTCTCTCTCTCTCTCTCTCTCTCTCTCTCTCTCTCTCTCTCTCTCTCTCTTTCTCTCTTTCTTTCTTTCTTCCTTTCTTCCTTCCGTCCTTCCTTCCCTCCTTCCCTCCTTCCCTCCTTCCCACCTTTCCTCCTTCCCTCCTTCCCTCCTTCCCTCCCTCTCTTTTTTCCTCCTTTTTCTAACTGGGGGGTGGGGAGGGGGTTGTGGGTGGGGAGATAATACAGAGCAATACATGTATAATCAAATTTATAATGTAGGTATCATTGGGTACTATGAGTTGTAACATGTATGTGCTTGGTTAAAATTTAAATAAAATTATTAAAATTTTAAAAAAAGAGTCTTTGTGGATGCTGGTGGCTTTTCTGAGGCATCATGTGTTGTAGATGCCCTCCAAGTCTGGTAGCTGTGTTCCGATGGTCCTCTGAGCTCTATGGACTACCCGCTGTAGAGCTTTCCTTTCTGCCTCCGTGCAGCTGAGGTACCACACAGGGATGCCATGCGTTAGGATGGCCGGGAGAGACCGACATCCACGGAGGTGTGCGGCGACCGGGAGAGACCCGGAGGAGACCAACACCCACGGAGGTGTGCGGCGACCGGGAGAGTCCCGGAGGAGACCAACACCCACGGAGGTGTGCGGCGACCGGGAGAGACCCGGAGGAGACCAACACCCACGGAGGTGTGCGGCGACTGGAAGGGGTCGGCGATGGGAGGGACCGACCACCTGCGGAGGTGCGGCGGCCGGTAAGGCCGAGGGACTGCATACTCCCCAGGCGTGGCGGCCGGAGAGTCGGGACGGCCCTGGGCCCGAGGCAGCGGCAGTGCGTTCGAATGTGAGCGGCAGCGGCCGGGAGCACCTGTGGGCGGGGCCAGCGCGCACCGCAGCCGAGGCCTGATCGCACCGCAGTTACAGCAGCGCGAGCCCAGCGTTGCGAGCCCAGCAGTGGGAGCCCAGCAGTGGGAGCCCAGCAGTGCCAGCCAAATCATGGTGGTGGAGCATCTAGAGCCTACACTACGTTTGATCTAAACAGCAAGTCTTCTTGAGGGGAAGATATGGACTAATAAATGAATAATTTGTGTTAATGATCTGTGTACTGAAAGCTTAATGTATTGTATTTGATGCTCTGGTGTATATATCTGTGGAGTGACCACACGGAGATGAGTGACCACCCGGCATTGAGTGACCACCCGGAGATGAGTGACCACCCGACCATGAGTGACCACCCGGAGATGAGTGACCACCCAGAGATGAGTGACCACCCGGCAATGAGTGACCACCCGGAGATGAGTGACCACCCGGCAATGAGTGACCACCCGGCAATGAGTGACCACCCGGCAATGAGTGACCACCCGGCAATGAGTGACCACCCGGCCATGAGTGACCACCCGACCATGAGAGACCACCCAGAGATGAGTGACCACCCGACCATGAGAGACCACCCAGAGATGAGTGACCACCCGGCAATGAGTGACCACCCAGAGATGAGTGACCACCCAGAGATGAGTGACCACCCGGCCATGAGTGACCACCCGCTGAGGAGTGACCATCTTGAAGGCGAAAAAAACAATTGTGTTTTGTTGTGTTTGATAAATATATTTCGCCCTAGAAAGATAAAGGAAAAACTCAAGCAAACAAAAGTAGACAAAACAAAGATTTTATATAAGACAAGGGGGATGTTGTGATATTGTAGGGACTACTTTATTGTCTCACAAGGACTACTTTGTTTGCCTGTGTAGTAATGTGTATATAAGGTAATGGGGTGATTAGGTAGCCACTCTGGTTCCAGGTGGCCTTAGAATAAACAGCTTGGAGTTAAGCACCACCATGATAACTTTGTAAACACGTGGAACGTCCAGAGTCTCAACAGAGGTACAACAGGTACCAGGACCACGAAGTGGCGGCGCTGCCATCTCAAAATGGCGGCGCTGCCATAGCAGCTGCGGCTCACCGCGGGATTTCTCTCTGCTGGGCGGGGGCTTCAATGTCGGGAGCCACGACCGCCCCGACGTGCAGCAACAGCAGCAGCGTGTTCGCCCGCCCCGGATCGGACTTATCATCGGCTGAGCCGGCCGTCTTCGGAGGCTGCGGGAGCGGCTGCGACTCGCCTTAGGCTCGGCCCGCTGTGGACCGTCCGGCGCGGCCTGCAACCACAACAACCTGACCGCGGGAGAAGACAGCAGGAGAAGGGAAAAGACATTGTGGCCTTCCATCACAGTGAGGAGAGGACTGGAGGAGACTCACTGTGATGGATGTTTTCTTGATGGATGTTTCTTTTGTGTGTTTTGGGGGTTGTGTAATTTTAATGCCTATTTTGATGCTTTTGTTGTTGGACTGTGGGTGACTGAATTTCGTCCAATTTGGATGACAAATAAAGCTATCTTGAATCTTGAATCTTGAAGTACAACAACGCTTGCCCTTCGACCGCACCTGGTGTGTCGGGTCCCGGACACGCACCTGGGAGAGAAATAACGGCTGTGGAGAGGATCCACGGGGAGTTAGTGGAATAGTTGCAGGGAGAGAGAGAGCTCTCACAGTCCTGTGGGTGGGCTGCAGAAGATCAACTGGGCCCAGAAATTCCTCGGCACATCTGTAAGGAAACCTGTGCTGTGTGTTTATAAATCAGCTCACCCGGGTGTCGGGCAATGTCCCCATGGTTCTGGCTGGAGCCCATATTCGGGTTGGGGTCCCACCGTCTGCACCCTGGCAGTTGCCCGGCCGAGCCCACGGGTGGGACACAGCCTGCAGGTGGAGCTGAGCCCACGGGTGGGACACAGCCTGCAGGTGGAGCTGAGCCCACGGATGGAGCTGAGCCCACAGGTGGAACTGAGCCCACGGGGACACAGCCTGCAGGTGGAGCTGAGCCCACGGGGACACAGCCTGCAGCCACCACAGACCAGCAGAGCAGCAGTGATGGACATTGTCAACATCGTCTGGCCAGGCTGACCCCTGTCACCCCAACCAGTGCTGCCGCCAGGACAATGGGCCTCCCACACCTTACCCCCTTGATCATCCCACACGTGTCCAACCTGTTCATCTCAATGATCATCTCTCCTCCAATTCCTGCCCTGAGCCTTTATTGCCAGAGTATTCAGAATGGTGATGTGGGATAAAATGTGACTGAGGAGAAAGAGGAAGGCTCATTGTTGTTTCAGGGGAAGCTGTCTAATCATATTAGCTGTTGATACAAGTTGACCAAATGAACCACTTCAATCCAAATGCATTCTGCTGCTAAACCCGGGTTTCATGCAAGATGTCAGGACCATAGTTATGTCTGTGGGAAAATGGGATGAATGCTGCAGGACAAAATGTCTCTTGAGTAAAACACAAAGTGCTGGAGGAACTCAAGGGGCCAGGCTGCATTTTTGGGGGGAAATGGACAGATGGGACTGTTCTTCAGACTGATTGTCGTAGGTGGGCGTGAGAAAGCTCTGCTCCACCAGCCTGTTGTGGTTGAGCCACCACATTCTTTCTCTTTTCATGTGAAGTTGAAGCTGCAGTGTTCAGACCCTCATGTGTGTTTCCACTTCACTCTCAGTGTGTCCCACTGAGCTGCTGAATCACACTGAGGTCACATTCAGAATATTGTGGTCAGTTCTCGGCACCATCTCACAGAAAATATGTTGTCAAGCTGGAAAGGGTGCGGAGAAGATTTACGAGGATGTTGCCATCACTAGAGGGGCTGAGCTGAGGGGAGGGGTTGAGCAGGCTGGGACTTTATTTCTTGGAGCGCAGGAGGATGAGGGGTGATCTTAATAATAATATATTCCTTTATTCGTCCCACACCGTGGAAATTTACAGTGTTACAGCAGCAAAGTGGATAGCAAGACACTATAAATAAAAGTAAAGACAAGGATAAATTGTCATCAGTTTCCTGTGTGTTCTTAGCTGTTATTGTTGACTCGTCTGCTGGGAGCAGTGCTGGTTGTGCAGTCTCACAGCAGCGGGAAGGAAGGACCTCCTATATCTCTCCTTCACGCACTTGGGATGAAGAAGCACACAGTCTCTGGCCCAGAGTAGGTGAATCACAAGAGAACATACTGTAGCTTTAAGGTTAAAATATTTAATAGGAATCTGAGGGGTAACATTTTCACACAAAGAGTGGTGGGGTTATGGAACAAGCTGCCAGAGGAGGCAGTTGAGGCTGGGACTATTTACCTTTAAGAAACAGTTAGGTTCATGGACAGGACAGGTTTGGAAGGATATGGGCCAAATGCCAGCAGGTGGGATTAGTGTAGCTGGGACATGTTGGCCGGTGTGGGCAAGTTGGGCCAAAGGACCTGTTTCCGCACTGTATCACTCTATGACTAGTGTAGCTGGGACATGTTGGCCGGTGTGGGCAAGTTGGGCCAAAGGGCCTGTTTCCACACTGTATCACTCTATGACTAGTGTAGCTGGGACATGTTGGCCGGTGTGGGCAAGTTGGGCCAAAGGGCCTGTTTCCACACTGTATCACTCTATGACTCTACTGTATAATGAAGCTCCAACCTCTGTGTGACACTAAACTCACAACAAATGCTTGTCCCTTTAACAAATATCCTCAGAGGAGATTAGGAAAGACACAATAATGTCTCCAAACTTTGCAAGTGCACATCTCACAGCAATACTCATGTCCCAAGATGGAAAGGCAGTGAATTTCAGATTCACAACTCTCTGACTGAAAAAGTTTACCCTCATCTCCGTTCTAAATGGCCTACCCCTTATTCTTAAACTGTGGCCCCTGGCTCTGGTCTCCCCCAACATTGGGAACATGTTTCTTGCCTCTAACGTGTCCAATCCCTTAATAATCTGATATGTTTTTCGATAAGATCCCCTCTCATCTTTCTAAATTCCAGTGTATACAAGCCTAGTCGCTCCAGTCTTTCAACATATTTTCTTCCCTGTTCCCTGTCGAATGGCCACGAACCACATTGCCCTGATCAGGTTGCATCCTACTGTCCTCCCACTCAGTCCGCACCTTGTTCCCCTGCCTGCATCACTTGTAGTCCCACTCTCCATGTCACCACGGTCCATGTTGGAAGCAGTTACTCTAGCCGGCGTAACTGCCTCCATTTGCAAATGGATCAGAGGGGACAGGAGGAATCCGTTTTGTTCAGGAAGTTGTCATGAACTGAAACTGACGATTGAAAGGCTGGTGGAAGCAGAGTCAACAATAACTTTCAAAGGACTTGGCGAAATGTGTGAAAGAACAATTTCCAGTGGTTCCGGGAAAGAGCAGGAGAATTGTGTTAAATGAATCACACGTTCAAAGAGATGGCACAGATAGGATGGGCCAAATGGCTTCCTTCTGTGCAGTATCATTGTATCATGCTGTGATTCGACCAGGGGTTGACGATGAAGGTGAAAGTACAATGGGTCCAATGGACCACTTGCTCTGCCTTTACAGTGGGAAATGTTTGGGGAACAAGAGAAAACCCAGAGAAAGAAAGGGCCATTTGGCCCATCAGTCAGTCCCACCCCAGAGTGAAAATAGGAACGAGTGAAATGGTCTGCATAAATAGTCAGTTGTTTTGGAAATATTTGCCTAGATTGTCCATCTTAATTGTCTCCATTGATAATATTAATTGGACATGTCATAACCAGATAATGGGACCATGAAGTGTTCAGATACAGTGCCACATTGTACAGTCACACTTGGAGATCACAAGACATTTCTGTGGCTTCCTGTTTATCTTGTTCTAATCTGTCAGTCAGTGATTGGTCATCAGGAGTTTTACAATGATTGCTGCAGCCAATTGCGTTGATTCCAATGGTTCCAAAAGCCTCCAAGATGCCAGAACTACAGGTATATAAGATGCAACAGCATTGGAAACCTCATCGACACGGAGAGCTGGGAGAGAGAGAGGTGGGAACGGCAGCAGGAGATGCCCACCTTCACTGTGAAACTTGACACTAATCATCAATCGTTTTCTTGTGTTTCAGGTTCAAGGAAGGAAACATGATGCTGATGTGTGTTTTGGTGCTGACTGCACTGCTTGCCAGTGATGTGGCAGGTAAGGTCCATTGGTTCCAGGAGCGTTAGAAATACATTGGGGTGAGGAATGAATGCACAGGCATTGTGTTGGGACTGTGGAACATTGGAGTTTGTGGAACAGGGTACTTAAGGAGGTGGCTCTAGAAATTGTGGATGCATTGGTGAACATTTTCCAATGTTCTATAGATTCAGGATCAGTTCCTGTGGATTGGAGGGTAGCTAACGTTAACCCACTTTTTAAGAAAGGAGGGAGAGAGAAAACGGGAAATTATAGACTGACATCAGTGGTGCTGGAGTCAATTATAAAAGAGCTCTTAAGGATAGTGGAGTCAGGGGGTATAGGGAGAAGGCAGGAACGGGGTACTGATTGAGAATGATCAGCCATGATCACATTGAGTGGCGGTGCTGGCTCGAAGGGCCGAATAGCCTCCTCCTGCACCTATTGTCTATTGAAATTGCGGAGCATTTGAGCACAAAATTAGAGCACATGGTATTGGGGGTAGGGTACTGACATGGATAGAAAATTGGTTGGCAGACAGAAAGCAAAGATTGGGGATAAATGGGTCCCTTTCAGAATGGCAGGCAGTGACTAGTGGGGTACCACAAGGCTCGGTGCTGGGACCGCAGCTATTTACAATATACATTAATGACTTGGATGAAGGGATTAAAAGTACCATTAGCAAATTTTCAGATGATATAAAGTTGGGTGGCAGTGCGAACTGTGAGGAAGATACTATGAGTTTGCAGGGTGACTTGGACAGGTTGTGTGAGTGGGCGGATGCATGGCAGATGCAGTTTAATGTGGATAAGTGTGAGGTTATCCACTTTGGTGGTAAGAATAGGAAGGCAGATTATTATCTGAATGGTGTTAAGTTAGGAAAAGGGGACGTACAACGAGAAATAATGCCCCAAAGTCTCTCTATTTCAGAGCCTATTTGTACGTTGTTGTGTTGAGTCGCCTGGTGGTTGTAGGGAAGAAGCGGCTCCTGATCCTGGACTTCATGGTTTCCCGGCTCGGAGCAGTCTTGTTTAAACAATGGCCACGCTTGGACCACACTTTCCTCTGTAGTTGGTGTTTCTTAAATGGCTCTCTTTCTGTTATGAACTGTGGGTTAATTCTTTAATTGCCAACCATTGCTTCTCTCCTGTCTTACCTGATGATGGTGGTGGCAGCATTAGCTCAGGACACTTCCAGTTTACAGCTCAGTGACGTGGCCACCCCTGCTGTGGGCCAAACTGCTGGGTGACTGCGGACAAATCCAACCAATGTCTTCTACCCATTGCCCTTTTCTCAGCTCAGGATACGATCACATAGCTCTGTGAAAGTAGTGGTTCAGGTGGACAAGGTGGTGAAGAAGGTGTTTGGCACGCTTGCCCTCATCGAAGATTAAAGGAGTTGGGATCCATGTTACAGCCTTACAAGATGTTGGTGAGACCCCACCAGGACATGGTGTTACCAGGTGTGGTGGGATTGAGTTATAAGGGGGGGGGGGGGGGTTATAAATTCATGAGGTGCAGCAATAGAACATAGATATCACAGTGTAGGGCAGAAACACTGGAGGGATGTTATTCACAATGAGGGTGCCAGAGGTAGTGGGGCAGGCAGGTACATCTACAATGTTACAAGGCCACTTGGACGGGTTCATGGATCGGAAAGGATGAGAGGAGAGGGGCCAAATGCAGACAAACGGGACTCGCTGAGGAAGGCCCTTTGGTCGGTGAGTTGGTTTAAATCTGAATTCTCCTTAACTGACAGGGACGACCGATTCCTTGGAACCGGAGGAGACTCAGCAAGACCTTGAAATGCGCGCCTTATCCGAAGGGCCGTGTGCTGAAAACTGGTTTTATTTTCCTAAATTAACATCCTGTTATCAGTTTTTCAGTGACAATAAGACCTGGTCAGATGCTGAGGTAAGTCCCTGAAACTAGTGGTTGTTCTGGGAGGCCAGGGGAACATTGCTCTCTGCTGGTTCATTCCCATGAACTCACAGCACAGCCTGTCGTTGATTACCTGCGATGAGGCTCTGTGTTCCAGGCTGCCCTTCACTGCGGCCTGTCGTTGAATACCTGCGATGAGGCCCTGTGTTCCAGGCTGCCCTTCACTGTGGCCTGTCGTTGAATACCTGCGATGAGGCCCTGTGTTCCAGCCTGCCCTTCACTGCGGCCTGTCGTTGAATACCTGCGATGAGGCCCTGTGTTCCAGGCTGCCCTTCACTGCGGCCGTGGGCTCCCGTTTCTATCGCTCCGACCGGTGGGTGAAATATTGGGATTCGGGGGAAACTCCACATCCAGGAGTTAACTCAGAGCTGGGGTTGGCATCAGAGAGATTAAAGAACAAGAACTCTGATTCAAAATGTACAAAGTTGCCCATTTCCAATATTAATCCTAATTATTTATTTGGAGGCATGTGAGAGGATGAAACGTATTAATTCACAGATAAAATATTTTGATACTAAACTATTTTACAGGCGTTCTGCAAACAGCAAGCACATTACGGGCACCTGGCTACTGTGATCTCGAGTGAACACGACACGTTCATTACCAACGTGATTGCTGCAGTGATCAAAGGGAATCCATTCGTCTGGATTGGCCTAAACGACAGATGTGAGGTACAGTTAGCAACCCCCCTCCCGGCCCAGGCGGCCGCCATTGGTGGAGCGGGAGCACGTGGCCGCTGGCTGGGTGAGGTCACGTGGGGCGCGGGGCGGTGACGTCACCTTGTCCCGTATTTGGGAGTGAGGAAGTTGGCAACCGCTAGGTACAGTTAACAACCCCCCTCCCGGCCCGGGCGGGCACCATTAACCAAGATACTTGGTCAAAGAAATGATTGCAATGGCTGACTTTGTTCCAGGATTTAGTTTCATAATTTCTGACAACAGAGAAGTCCGTTCAGCCCATCTAGTCCAAGCCAGCTCCCAGTACAATCCCATCACCCCCATCCATGCAGTCATTTCATTGTAACCTACTTCCTCTCACATAAACCGGAGCACTCGCTGGGAAACAGGGTGAATATACAAACGCACTCGGATAACACTGGGCGTATCTGTCTTTCTCTGGGAGATCTGATTTTGTATTTGTGTTCAATGACCATCTTTTCCTCATTTTCTGAGTTACCATTTCTCCTCTTCCCTGACCTTCACTCTCAGATCCTGTCACTTTCATCTCAAGGATTCTGTTACGTCCATGAGATTCCCCCACCCTGCCATTCCATAGTTTAAACTCCCATCCACTGCCCTACTTGTCCCGGCTGCTCGTATTCTGCTGTCACTTCGGCTCATGTACAGCTCCTCCCTGTACAGTTCAGTGGCAGCTTACTCAGCATTCCAACAGCAATGACCATTGATTTGTACCCACAGGAAGGGACTTTCACTTGGATCGATGGATCTCCATCAAGTTACAGACATTGGAATCGTAATCAACCTGACAATCAACGCAATGAAGATTGTGGGCACACTCATTGTAAGTGCAACCGTGACAGAAATGTTGTTTTGCTGGAAGTTAATTTCAGACACAGTATTGACCTCTACAGACCCGCTGGTACACAGAGGGGTGAACCAGCCCCATGGGTCCTGTGCTCTGCAGAACTGGACTGACTGCCCAGCAGTGAGTGGAGGATATATGGGATGTAATGCTGGAGTCAGGGGAACAGACACTGACTGTAACTGTGCAGGAGGAATGTACAAGGGGGGAACACTGGAGTTAGAGGGAGATACAGTGAGATACGACACATAAAGAAAGAACTGAACACAGACAGGAAAGTGAAAGGAATGTCCTGAGATTCATTTCAAAGTGAATAAAATGCAGGAACATTCTGCTCAACCTCTGTATATCCGGTTGGAGTGGACATGCTGTCCTGTGAGACGTTCCATGACACTGTTTGACAAAAGACTGAGAGGCAGTGGAGCAGTGAACTGGTCACAAAACAGAGTGGCCATGAAGATCCAACAGGCTGGGGTTTGTTCTCCACAAGAGAGAAGATTGAGGGGTGACCAGCCAGGGGCCGATCCCACTGTGAAGGATTTGTAGGGGGATGTCGAGAGGATGTTTCCTCGAGTGTGAAACTAGATTTACTGGTCGCAAATGTAAAATAGCCACCGATAAATCAAAGTGAGCGGAGGGACAATCTTCTTGACCAACGACCTCCCTGTTTCCTCTCCACACATGCCACCTGACCTATTGGGTATTTCCAGCATTCAGTTCAGATTCCCAGTGTCAGCTCCATTTGCTTGTAGACTAACAGGTCAATGTTTTTCTCTTTTCCTGCTTCTAGATAATGGAGCTTGGAATGACCTGCCGTGTGATAGAAAAATTGGTTTTGTTTGTTCCTACAAACCGGGCTGTCATTAGAAGACTCCAGAATGGTCCACTCAACCTCCCAGCAGTGGATCCAGTGCTTTGATTTCTTTGTAGTCGCTCTCACTGTCTGTGGTGACTGTACACGCTTAGCTTCTCAGCCAATAATAAAGAGACCTGCATCATGAGCTGTGTGTTTGGTGCTGTGTGAGTCCAGTTTCCCACAGCCTTCCTGACCCACTGTTGCTTGTTCCCCACCTCTGCACTCAGTGCTGCGCTGAGGAGAAGGTGGCACACACTTTGCAAAATGAACGCTTGCCCTTCGACCGCACCTGGTGTGTCGGGTCCCGGACACGCACCTGGGAGAGAAATAACGGCTGTGGAGAGGATCCACGGGGAGTTAGTGGAATAGTTGCAGGGAGAGGGAGAGCTCTCACAGTCCTGTGGGTGGGCTGCAGAAGATCAACTGGGCCCAGAAATTCCTCGGCACATCTGTAAGGAAACCTGTGCTGTGTGTTTATAAATCAGCTCACCCGGGTGTCGGGCAATGTCCCCATGGTTCTGGCTGGAGCCCATATTCGGGTTGGGGTCCCACCGTCTGCACCCTGGCAGTTGCCTGGCCGAGCCCCCGGGTGGGACACAGCCTGCAGGTGGAGCTGAGCCCACGGGGACACAGCCTGCAGGTGGAGCTGAGCCCACAGGTGGGACACAGCCTGCAGGTGGAGCTGAGCCCACGGGTGGGACACAGCCTGCAGGTGGAGCTGAGCCCACGGGGACACAGCCTGCAGGTGGAGCTGACCCCACGGGTGGGACACAGCCTGCAGGTGGAGCTGAGCCCACGGGTGGGACACAGCCTGCAGGTGGAGCTGAGCCCACGGGGACACAGCCTGCAGGTGGAGCTGAGCCCACGGGGACACAGCCTGCAGCCACCACAGACCAGCAGAGCAGCAGTGATGGACATTGTCAACATCGTCTGGCCAGGCTGACCCCTGTCACCCCAACCAGTGCTGCCGCCAGGACAATGGGCCTCCCACACCTTACCCCCTTGATCATCCCACACGTGTCCAACCTGTTCATCTCAATGATCATCTCTCCTCCAATTCCTGCCCTGAGCCTTTATTGCCAGAGTATTCAGAATGGTGATGTGGGATAAAATGTGACTGAGGAGAAAGAGGAAGGCTCATTGTTGTTTCAGGGGAAGCTGTCTAATCATATTAGCTGTTGATACAAGTTGACCAAATGAACCACTTCAATCCAAATGCATTCTGCTGCTAAACCCGGGTTTCATGCAAGATGTCAGGACCATAGTTATGTCTGTGGGAAAATGGGATGAATGCTGCAGGACAAAATGTCTCTTGAGTAAAACACAAAGTGCTGGAGGAACTCAAGGGGCCAGGCTGCATTTTTGGGGGGAAATGGACAGATGGGACTGTTCTTCAGACTGATTGTCGTAGGTGGGCGTGAGAAAGCTCTGCTCCACCAGCCTGTTGTGGTTGAGCCACCACATTCTTTCTCTTTTCATGTGAAGTTGAAGCTGCAGTGTTCAGACCCTCATGTGTGTTTCCACTTCACTCTCAGTGTGTCCCACTGAGCTGCTGAATCACACTGAGGTCACATTCAGAATATTGTGGTCAGTTCTCGGCACCATCTCACAGAAAATATGTTGTCAAGCTGGAAAGGGTGCGGAGAAGATTTACGAGGATGTTGCCATCACTAGAGGGGCTGAGCTGAGGGGAGGGGTTGAGCAGGCTGGGACTTTATTTCTTGGAGCGCAGGAGGATGAGGGGTGATCTTAATAATAATATATTCCTTTATTCGTCCCACACCGTGGAAATTTACAGTGTTACAGCAGCAAAGTGGATAGCAAGACACTATAAATAAAAGTAAAGACAAGGATAAATTGTCATCAGTTTCCTGTGTGTTCTTAGCTGTTATTGTTGACTCGTCTGCTGGGAGCAGTGCTGGTTGTGCAGTCTCACAGCAGCGGGAAGGAAGGACCTCCTATATCTCTCCTTCACGCACTTGGGATGAAGAAGCACACAGTCTCTGGCCCAGAGTAGGTGAATCACAAGAGAACATACTGTAGCTTTAAGGTTAAAATATTTAATAGGAATCTGAGGGGTAACATTTTCACACAAAGAGTGGTGGGGTTATGGAACAAGCTGCCAGAGGAGGCAGTTGAGGCTGGGACTATTTACCTTTAAGAAACAGTTAGGTTCATGGACAGGACAGGTTTGGAAGGATATGGGCCAAATGCCAGCAGGTGGGATTAGTGTAGCTGGGACATGTTGGCCGGTGTGGGCAAGTTGGGCCAAAGGACCTGTTTCCGCACTGTATCACTCTATGACTAGTGTAGCTGGGACATGTTGGCCGGTGTGGGCAAGTTGGGCCAAAGGGCCTGTTTCCACACTGTATCACTCTATGACTAGTGTAGCTGGGACATGTTGGCCGGTGTGGGCAAGTTGGGCCAAAGGGCCTGTTTCCACACTGTATCACTCTATGACTCTACTGTATAATGAAGCTCCAACCTCTGTGTGACACTAAACTCACAACAAATGCTTGTCCCTTTAACAAATATCCTCAGAGGAGATTAGGAAAGACACAATAATGTCTCCAAACTTTGCAAGTGCACATCTCACAGCAATACTCATGTCCCAAGATGGAAAGGCAGTGAATTTCAGATACACAACTCTCTGACTGAAAAAGTTTACCCTCATCTCCGTTCTAAATGGCCTACCCCTTATTCTTAAACTGTGGCCCCTGGCTCTGGACTCCCCCAACATTGGGAACATGTTTCTTGCCTCTAACGTGTCCAATCCCTTAATAATCTGATATGTTTTTCGATAAGATCCCCTCTCATCTTTCTAAATTCCAGTGTATACAAGCCGAGTCGCTCCAGTCTTTCAACATATTTTCTTCCCTGTTCCCTGTCGAATGGCCACGAACCACATTGCCCTGATCAGGTTGCATCCTACTGTCCTCCCACTCAGTCCGCACCTTGTTCCCCTGCCTGCATCACTTGTAGTCCCACTCTCCATGTCACCACGGTCCATGTTGGAAGCAGTTACTCTAGCCGGCGTAACTGCCTCCATTTGCAAATGGATCAGAGGGGACAGGAGGAATCCGTTTTGTTCAGGAAGTTGTCATGAACTGAAACTGACGATTGAAAGGCTGGTGGAAGCAGAGTCAACAATAACTTTCAAAGGACTTGGCGAAATGTGTGAAAGAACAATTTCCAGTGGTTCCGGGAAAGAGCAGGAGAATTGTGTTAAATGAATCACACGATCAAAGAGATGGCACAGATAGGATGGGCCAAATGGCATCCTTCTGTGCAGTATCATTGTATCATTCTGTGATTCTACCAGGGGTTGACGATGAAGCTGAAAGTACAATGGGTCAAAGGGCCCACTTGCTCTGCCTTTAGAGTGGGAAGTGTTTGGGGAACAAGAGAAAACCCAGAGAAAGAAAGGGCCATTTGGCCCATCAATCAGTCCCACCCCAGAGTGAAAATAGGAACGAGTGAAATGGTTTGCATAAATAGTCAGTTGTTTTGGAAATATTTGCCTAGATTGTCCATCTTAATTGTCCCCATTGATAATATTAATTGGACATGTCATAACCAGATAATGGGACCATGAAGTGTTCAGATACAGTGCCACATTGTACAGTCACACTTGGAGATCACAAGACATTTCTGTGGCTTCCTGTTCATCTTGTTCTAATCTGTCAGTCAGTGATTGGTCATCAGGAGTTTTACAATGATTGCTGCAGCCAATTGCGTTGATTCCAATGGTTCCAAAAGCCTCCAAGATGCCAGAACTACAGGTATATAAGATGCAACAGCATTGGAAACCTCATCGACACGGAGAGCTGGGAGAGAGAGAGGTGGGAACGGCAGCAGGAGATGCCCACCTTCACTGTGAAACTTGACACTAATCATCAATCGTTTTCTTGTGTTTCAGGTTCAAGGAAGGAAACATGATGCTGATGTGTGTTTTGGTGCTGACCGCACTGCTTGCCAGTGATGTGGCAGGTAAGGTCCATTGGTTCCAGGAGCGTTAGAAATACATTGGGGTGAGGAATGAATGCACAGGCACTGTGTTGGGACTGTGGAACATGGGAGTTTGTGGAACAGGGTACTTAAGGAGGTGGCTCTAGAAATTGTGGATGCATTGGTGATCATTTTCCAATGTTCTATAGATTCAGGTGGATTGGAGGGTAGCTAATGTTATCCCACATTTTAAGAAAGGAGGGGGAGAGAAAACGGGAAATTATAGACCAGTTAGTCTGACATAAGTGGTGGGGAAGATGCTGGAGTCACTTATAAAAGACGAAATTGCGGAGCATTTGGTTAGCAGTAACAGGATCATTCCGAGTCAGCATGGATTTACGAAGGGGAAATCATACTTGACTAATCTTCTGGAATTCTTTGAGGATGTAACTAGGAAAATTGACGGTGGAGAGCCGGTGGATGTGGTGTACCTCGACTTTCAGAAAGCCTTCGACAAGGTCCCTCATAGGAGATTAGTGGGCAAAATTAGAGCACATGGTATTGGAGGTAGGGTACTGACATGGATAGAAAATTGGTTGGCAGACAGAAAGCAAAGAGTGGGGATAAATGGGTCCCTTTCAGAATGGCAGGCAGTGACCTGTGGGGTACCGCAAGGCTCGATGCTGGGACTGCAACAATTTACCATATACATTACTGACTTGGATGAAGGGATTAAAAGAAACATTAGCAATTAGATTATTATCTGAATGGTGTCAAGTTAGGAAAAGGGGACGTACAACGAGATCTGGGTGTCCTAGTGCATCAGTCACGGAAAGGAAGCATGCAGGTACAGCAGCAGTGAAGAAAGCCAATGGAATGTTGGCCTTCATAACAAGAGGAGTTGAGTATAGGAGCAAAGAGGTCCTTCTGCAGTTGTACAGGACCCAAGTGAGACCGCACCTGGAGTACTGTTTGCAGTTTTGGTCTCCAGATTTGAGGAAGGATATTCTTGCTATTGAGGGCGTGCAGCGTAGGTTTACTAGGTTAATTCCCGGAATGGCAGGACTGTCATATGTTGAAAGACTGGAACGACTAGGCTTGTATACTCTGGAATTTAGAAGGATGAGAGGGGATCTTATCGAAACATAAGATTATTAAGGGGTTGGACACGTTAGAGGCAGGAAACATGTTCCCAATGTTGGGGGAGTCCAGAACTAAGGGCCACAGTTTAAGAATAAGGGGTAGGCCATTTAGAATGGAGATGAGGAAAAACATTTTCAGTCAGAGTTGTAAATCTGTGGAATTCTCTGCCTCAGAAGGCAGTGGAGGCCAATTCTCTGAATGCATTCAAGAGAGAGCTAGATAGAGCTCTTAAGGATAGCAGAGTCAGGGGGTATGGGGAGAAGGCAGGAACGGGATACTGATTGAGAATGATCAGCCATGATCACATTGAATGGTGGTGCTGGCTCAAAGGGCCGAATGGCCTCCTCCTGCACCTATTGTCTATTGTCACAGTTCCCTCCTTCCCAGGAATCAGTCTGGGTAACCTTCATTTCACTGCCCTATAGCACGGACATTTCAGAGTCACGAGTCAACAGTGTTTTATTGTCAAATGTCCTGAAATGGAATAATGAAATCCTTACTTGCACCACACTAACTAATGTGTGAACTATAGTACGGCACGGTAGCGCAGCGGTAGAGTTGCTGCTTTACAGCGAATGCAGCGCCATCGACTCAGGTTCGATCCTGACTACGGGTGCTGCACTGTAAGGAGTTTGTACGTTCTCCCCGTGACCTGCGTGGGTTTTCTCCGAGATCTTCGGTTTCCTCCCACACTCCAAAGACGTACAGGTATGTAGGTTAATTGGCTGGGTAAATGTAAAAAAATTGTCCCTAGTGGGTGTAGGATAGTGTTAATGTGCGGGGATCACTGGGCGGCACGGACTTGGTGGGCCGAAAAGGCCTGTTTCCGGATGTATATATATGATATGATATGATGATAGTACTCTGTAAAACCCATGATAAACAGCAAAGACAATTCAGTTAATTTACTAAATGAACAGACAAATAAACAAACAATAATGGTGCCGTCTAAAATAATGCCCCAAAGTCTCTCTATTTCAGAGCCTATTTGTACGTTGTGTTGAGTCGCCTGGTGGTTGTAGGGAAGATGCGGCTCCTGATCCTGGACTTCATGGTTTCCCGGCTCGGAGCAGTCTTGTTTAAACAATGGCCACGCTTGGACCACACTTTCCTCTGTAGTTGTTGTTTCTTAAATGGCTCTCTATCTGTTATGAACTGTGGGTTAATTCTTTAATTGCCAACCATTGCTTCTCTCCTGTCTTACCTGATGATGGTGGTGGCAGCATTAGCTCAGGACACTTCCAGTTTGCAGCTCAGTGACGTGGCCACCCCTGCTGTGGGCCAAACTGCTGGGTGACTGCGGACAAATCCAACCAATGTCTTCTACCCATTGCCCTTTTCTCAGCTCAGGATACGATCACATAGCTCTGTGAAAGTAGTGGTTCAGGTGGACAAGGTGGTGAAGAAGGTGTTTGGCACGCTTGCCCTCATCGGATTAAAGGAGTTGGGATCCATGTTACAGCCTTACAAGATGTTGGTGAGACCCCACCAGGACATGGTGTTACCAGGTGTGGTGGGATTGAGTTATAAGGGGGGGGGGGGGGGTTATAAATTCATGAGGTGCAGCAATAGAACATAGATATCACAGTGTAGGGCAGAAACACTGGAGGGATGTTATTCACAATGAGGGTGCCAGAGGTAGTGGGGCAGGCAGGTACATCTACAATGTTACAAGGCCACTTGGACGGGTTCATGGATCGGAAAGGATGAGAGGAGAGGGGCCAAATGCAGACAAACGGGACTCACTGAGGAAGGCCCTTTGGTCGGTGAGTTGGTTTAAATCTGAATTCTCCTTAACTGACAGGGACGACCGATTCCTTGGGACCGGAGGAGACTCAGCAAGACCTTGAAATGCGTGCCTTATCCGAAGGGCCGTGTGCTGAAAACTGGTTTTATTTTCCTAAATTAAGATCCTGTTATCAGTTTTTCAGTCACAATAAGACCTGGTCAGATGCTGAGGTAAGTCCCTGAAACTAGTGGTTGTTCTGGGAGGCCAGGGGAACATTGCTCTCTGCTGGTTCATTCCCATGAACTCACAGCACAGCCTGTCGTTGAATACATAGAAACATAGAAAATAGGTGCAGGAGTAGGCCATTCGGCCCTTCGAGCCTGCACCGCCATTCAATATGATCATGGCTGATCATCCAGCTCAGTAACCTGTACCTGCCTTCTCTCCATACCCCCTGATCCCTTTAACCACAAGTGCCACATCTAACTCCCTCTTAAATATAGCCAATGAACTGGCCTCAACTACCTTCTGTGGCAGAGAATTCCACAGACTCACCAGTCTCTGTGTGAAGAAATGTTTTCTCAACTCGGTCCTAAAAGACTTCCCCCTTATCCTTAAGCTGTGACCCCTGGTTCTGGACTTCCCCAACATCGGGAACAATCTTCCCGCATCTAGCTTCTCCAACCCCTTAAGAATTTTATATGTTTCAATAAGATCCCCCCTCAGTCTTCTAAATTCCAGCGAGTACAAGCCCAGTCTATCTAGTCGTTCCTCATATGAAAGTCCTGCCATCCCAGGGATCAATCTGGTGAACCTTCTCTGTACTCCCTCTAAGGCTAGAATGTCTTTCCTCAGATTAGGAGACCAAAACTGTACACAATACTCCAGGTGCGGTCTCACCAAGGCCCTGTGATGAGGCCCTGTGTTCCAGGCTGCCCTTCACTGCGGCCAGTCGTTGAATACCTGCAATGAGGCCCTGTGTTCCAGGCTGCCCTTCACTGCGGCCAGTCGTTGAATACCTGCAATGAGGCCCTGTGTTCCAGGCTGCCCTTCACTGCGGCCTGTTGTTGAATACCTGCAATGAGGCCCTGTGTTCCAGGCTGCCCTTCACTGCGGCCTGTTGTTGAATACCTGCGATGAGGCCCTGTGTTCCAGGCTGCCCTTCACTGCGGCCTGTCGTTGAATACCTGCGATGAGGCCCTGTGTTCCAGGCTGCCCTTCACTGCGGCCTGTCGTTGAATACCTGCGATGAGGCCCTGTGTTCCAGGCTGCCTTTCACTGTGGCCTGTCGTTGAATACCTGCGATGAGGCCCTGTGTTCCAGGCTGCCCTTCACTGCGGCCGTGGGCTCCCGTTTCTATCGCTCCGACTGGTGGGTGAAATATTGGGATTCGGGGGAAACTCCACATCCAGGAGTTAACTCAGAGCTGGGGTTGGCATCAGAGAGAGTAAAGAACAAGAACTCTGATTCAAATGTACAAAGTTGCCCATTTCCAATATTAATCCTGATTATTTATTTGGAGGCATGTGAGAGGATGAAATGTATTAATTCACAGATAAAATATTTTGATACTAAACTATTTTACAGGCGTTCTGCAAACAGCAAGCACATTACGGGCACCTGGCTACTGTGACCTCGAGTGAACACGACACGTTCATTTTCAACGTGATTGCTGCAGTGAACCAAAGGAATCAATTCACCTGGATTGGCCTAAACGACAAATGCCAGGTACAGTTAGCAACCCCCCTCCTGGCCCGGGCGGCCGCCATTGGTGGAGCGGGAGCACGTGGCCGCTGGCTGGGTGATGTCACGTGGGGCGCGGGGCGGTGACGTCACCTTGTCCCGTATTTGGGAGTGAGGAAGTTGGCAACCGCTAGGTACAGTTAACAACCCACCTCCCGGCCCGGGCGGGCACCATTAACCAAGATACTTGGTCAAAGAAATGATTGCAATGGCTGACTTTGTTCCAGGATTTAGTTTCATAATTTCTGACAACAGAGAAGGCCGTTCAGCCCATCGAGTCCACGCCAGCTCCCAGTACAATCCCATCACCCCCATCCATGCAATCATTTCATTGTAACCTACTTCCTCTCACATAAACCGGAGCACTCGCTGGGAAACAGGGTGAATATACAAACGCACCCGGATAACACTGGGCGTATCTGTCTTTCTCTGGGAGATCTTACTTTGTATTTGTGTTCAATGACCATCTTTTCCTCATTTTCTGAGTTACCATTTCTCCTCTTCCCTGACCTTCACTCTCAGATCCTGTCACTTTCATCTCAAGGATTCTGTTACGTCCATGAGATTCCCCCACCCTGCCATTCCATAGTTTAAACTCCCATCCACTGCCCTACTTGTCCCGGCTGCTCGTATTCTGCTGTCACTTCGGCTCATGTACAGCTCCTCCCTGTACAGTTCAGTGGCAGCTTACTCAGCATTCCAACAGCAATGACCATTGATTTGTACCCACAGGAAGGGACTTTCACTTGGATCGATGGATCTCCATCAAGTTACAGACATTGGCATCGTGATCAACCTGACAATCAAGGCAATGAAGATTGTGGGCACACTCATTGTAAGTGCAACCGTGACAGAAATGTTGTTTTGCTGGAAGTTAATTTCAGACACAGTATTGACCTCTACAGACCCGCTGGTACACAGAGGGGTGAACCAGCCCCATGGGTCCTGTGCTCTGCAGAACTGGACTGACTGCCCAGCAGTGAGTGGAGGATATATGGGATGTAATGCTGGAGTCAGGGGAACAGACACTGACTGTAACTGTGCAGGAGGAATGGACACGGGGGGAACACTGGAGTTAGAGGGAGATACAGTGAGATACGACACATAAAGAAAGAACTGAACACAGACAGGAAAGTGAAAGGAATGTCCTGAGATTCATTTCAAAGTGAATTAAATGCAGGAACATTCTACTCAACCTCTGTATATCCGGTTGGAGTGGACATGCTGTCTTGTGAGACGTTCCATGACACTGTTTGACAAAAGACTGAGAGGCAGTGGAGCAGTGAACTGGTCACAAAACAGAGTGGCCATGAAGATCCAACAGGCTGGGGTTTGTTCTCCACAAGAGAGAAGATTGAGGGGTGACCAGCCAGGGGCCGATCCCACTGTGAAGGATTTGTAGGGGGATGTCGAGAGGATGTTTCCTCGAGTGTGAAACTAGATTTACTGGTCGTAAATGTAAAATAGCCACCGATAAATCAAAGTGAGCAGAGGGACAATCTTCTTGACCAACGACCTCCCTGTTTCCTCTCCACACGTGCCACCTGACCTATTGAGTATTTCCAGCATTCAGTTCAGATTCCCAGTGTCAGCTCCATTTGCTTGTAGACTAACAGGTAAATGTTTTTCCCTTTTCCTGCTTCTAGATTTTGGAGCTTGGAATGACCTGCCGTGTGATGTAACAATTGGTTTTGTTTGTTCCTACAAAGCGGGCTGTCATTAGAAGACCCCAGAATGGTCCACTCAACCTCCCAGCAGTGGATCCAGTGCTTTGATTTCTTTGTAGTCCCTCTCACTGTCTGTGGTGACTGTACTCACTTAGCTTCTCAGCCAATAATAAAGAGACCTGCATCATGAGCTGTGTGTTTGGTGCTGTGTGAGTCCAGTTTCCCACAGCCTTCCTGACCCACTGTTGCTTGTTCCCCACCTCTGCACTCAGTGCTGCGCTGAGGAGAAGGTGGCACACACTTTGCAAAATGAACGCTTGCCCTTCGACCGCACCTGGTGTGTCGGGTCCCGGACACGCACCTGGGAGAGAAATAACGGCTGTGGAGAGGATCCACGGGGAGTTAGTGGAATAGTTGCAGGGAGAGAGAGAGCTCTCACAGTCCTGTGGGTGGGCTGCAGAAGATCAACTGGGCCCAGAAATTCCTCGGCACATCTGTAAGGAAACCTGTGCTGTGTGTTTATAAATCAGCTCACCCGGGTGTCGGGCAATGTCCCCATGGTTCTGGCTGGAGCCCATATTCGGGTTGGGGTCCCACCGTCTGCACCCTGGCAGTTGCCTGGCCGAGCCCCCGGGTGGGACACAGCCTGCAGGTGGAGCTGAGCCCACGGGTGGGACACAGCCTGCAGGTGGAGCTGAGCCCACGGGGACACAGCCTGCAGGTGGAGCTGAGCCCACGGGTGGGACACAGCCTGCAGCCACCACAGACCAGCAGAGCAGCAGTGATGGACATTGTCAACATCGTCCAGCCAGGCTGACCCCTGTCACCCCAACCAGTGCTGCCGCCAGGACAATGGGCCTCCCACACCTTACCCCCTTGATCATCCCACACGTGTCCAACCTGTTCATCTCAATGATCATCTCTCCTCCAATTCCTGCCCTGAGCCTTTATTGCCAGAGTATTCAGAATGGTGATGTGGGATAAAATGTGACTGAGGAGAAAGAGGAAGGCTCATTGTTGTTTCAGGGGAAGCTGTCTAACCATATTATCTGTTGATACAAGTTGACCAAATGAACCACTTCAATCCAAATGCATTCTGCTGCTAAACCCGGGTTTCATGCAAGATGTCAGGACCATAGTTATGTCTGTGGGAAAATGGGATGACTGCTGCAGGACAAAATGGCTCTTGAGTAAAACACAAAGTGCTGGAGGAACTCAAGGGGCCAGGCTGCATTTTGGGGGGAAATGGACAGATGGGACAGTTCTTCAGACTGATTGTCGTAGGTGGGCGTGAGAAAGCTCTGCTCCACCAGCCTGTTGTGATTGAGCCACCACTTTCTGTCTCTTATATATAATATAAGAAAATAACTGCAGATGCTGGTACAAATCAAAGGTGTTTATTCACAAAATGCTGGAGTAACTCAGCAGGTCAGGCAGCATCCTGGAGAGAGGGAATTGGTGACGTTTGGGGTCAGGAGGGAGAGAGAAAACGGGTAATTATAGACCAGTTAGTCTGACATCAGTGGTGGGGAAGATGCTGGAGTCAATTATAAAAGACGAAATTGCTGAGCATTTGGATAGCAGTAACGGGATCATTCCTTGTCAGCATGGATTTACGAAGGAGAAATCATGCTTGACAAATCTACTGGAATTTTTTGAGGATGTAACTAGGAAAATTGACAGGGGAGAGTCAGTGGATGTGGTGTACCTTGACTTTCAGAAAGCCTTCGACAAGGTCCCACACAGGAGATTAGTGGGCAAAATTAGGGCACATGGTATTGGGGGTAGGGTACTGACATGGATAGAAAATTGGTTGACAGACAGAAAGCAAAGAGTGGGGATAAATGGGTCCCTTTCGGAATGGGAGGCAGTGACCAGTGGGGTACCGCAAGGTTCGGTGCTGGGACCCCAGCTATTTACGATATACATTAATGACTTAGACGAAGGGATTAAAAGTACCATTATCAAATTTGCAGATGATACTAAGCTGGGGGGTAGTGTGAATTGTGAGGAAGATGCAATAAGGCTGCAGGGTGACTTGGACAGGTTGTGTGAGTGGGCGGATACATGGCAGATGCAGTTTAATGTAGATAAGTGTGAGGTTATTCACTTTGGAAGTAAGAATAGAAAGGCAGATTATTATCTGAATGGTGTCAAGTTAGGAGGAGGGGGAGTTCAACGAGATCTGGGTGTCCTAGTGCATCAGTCAATGAAAGGAAGCATGCAGGTACAGCAGGCAGTGAAGAAAGCCAATGGAATGTTGGCCTTCGTAACAAGAGGAGTTGAGTATAGGAGCAAAGAGGTCCTTCTACAGTTTGTACCGGGCCCTGGTGGGACCGCACCTGGAGTACTGTGTGCAGTTTTGGTCTCCAAATTTGAGGAAGGATATTCTTGCTATAGAGGGCGTGCAGCGTAGGTTCACTAGGTTAATTCCCGGAATGGCGGGACTGTCGTATGTTGAAAGGCTGGAGCGATTGGGCTTGTATACACTGGAATTTAGAAGGATGAGGGGGGATCTTATTGAAACATATAAGATAATTAGGGGATTGGACACATTAGAGGCAGGAAACATGTTCCCAATGTTGGGGGAGTCCAGAACAAGGGTCCACAGTTTAAGAATAAGGGGTAGGCCATTTAGAACGGAGATGAGGAAGAACTTTTTCAGTCAGAGAGTGGTGAAGGTGTGGAATTCTCTGCCACAGAAGGCAGTGGAGGCCAGTTCGTTGGATGCTTTCAAGAGAGAGCTGGATAGAGCTCTTAAGGATAGCGGAGTGAGGGGGTATGGGGAGAAGGCAGGAACGGGGTACTGATTGAGAGTGATCAGCCATGATCACAGTGAATGGCGGTGCTGGCTCGAAGGGCTGAATGGCCTACTCCTGCACCTATTGTCTATTGTCTATTGAGACCCTTCTTCAGACTGATGTCAGGGGGGCGGGACAAAGGAAGGATATAGGTGGAGACAAGAAGATAGAGGGAGATCTGGGAAGGGGGAGGGGAAGAGAGGGTCAGAGGAACTATCTAAAGTTGGAGAAGTCGATGTTCATACCACTGGGCTGCAAGCTGCCCAGGTGAAATATGAGGTGCAGTTCCTCCAATTGCCGGTGGGCCTCACTATGGCACTGGAGGAGGCCCATGACAGAAAGGTCAGACTGGGAATGGGAGGGGGAGTTGAAGTGCTCAGCCACCGGGAGATCAGGTTGGTTAAGGCGGACCGAGCGCTGGTGTTGAGCGAAGCGATCGCCGAGCCTGCGCTTGGTCTCGCCGATGTAGACAGGTTGACATCTGGAGCAGTGGATACAATAGATGAGGTTGGAGGAGGTGCAGGTGAACCTCTGTCTCACCTGGAAAGAATGTTTGGCTCCTTGGATGGAGTTGAGGGGGGAGGTAAAGGGACAGGTGTTGCATCTCGTGCGGTTGCAGGGGAAAGTGCCCGGGGTTGGGGTGGTTTGGGTAGGAAGGGACGAGTGGACCAGGGAGTTACGGAGGGAACGATCTCTGCGGAACACAGAGAAGGGAGGGGATGGGATGATATGGTCAGTGGTGGGGTCCCGTTGTAGGTGACGGAAATGTTGGCAGATGATTTGTTGGATCAGCTGGCTGGTGGGGTGGAAGGTGAGAACGAGGGGGATTCTGTCCTTGTTGCGAGTGGGGGGATGGGGAGCAAGAGCGGAGCTGCGGGATGTAGAAGAGACCCTAGTGAGAGCCTCATCTACAGTGGAAGAGGGGAAGCCCCGTTTCCTGAAGAACGAGGACATCTCTGACGCCCTAGTGTGAAACACCTCATCCCGGGCGCAGATGCGGCGTAGACGGAGGAATTGGGAGTAGGGGATAGACGTTTTGCAGGGGACCGGGTGGGAAGAAGTGTAGTCCAGATAGCTGTGGGAGTCAGTGGGTTTATAGTAGATGTCAGTCACTAGTCTGTCTCCTGTGATGGAGATGGTGAGGTCCAGGAACGGGAGGGAGATGTCGGAGGTAGTCCAGGTATATTTAAGGGCAGGATGGAAATTAGTGGTGAAATGTATGAAGTCAGTGAGTTCTGCATGGGTGCAAGAGGTAGCACCAAAGCAGTCGTCGATGTAGCGGAGGTAGAGTTCGGGGATGGGGCCGGTGTACGTCTGGAACAGGGATTGTTCGACGTACCCGACAAAGAGGCAGGCGTAGCTATACGAGTGCCCATAGCTACGCCTCTGGTTTGGAGGAAGTGGGAGGAGTTAAAGGAGAAGTTGTTGAGGGTAAGAACCAGCTCTGCTAGGCGGTGGAGAGTGTTGGTCGATGGGGATTGGCTGGTTCTATGGTCGAGGAAGAAACGGAGGGCTTCGAGACCATCCTTGTGGGGGATGGAAGTGTAGAGTGACTGGACATCCATGGTGAAGATGAGGGAGTGGGGGCCTGGGAACCAGAAGTTATCTGAGGAGATGGAGAGCGTTTGAGGTGTCTTGGACGTAGGTGGGGAGGGATTTAACCTGGGGGGATAGGATGGAGGTGAGGTAGGTGGAAATAAGTTCGGTGGGACATGAGCAGGCAGAGACAATGGGTCTGCCGGGACAGTTGTGTTTATGGATTTTGGGTAGGAGGTAGAATCGGACCGTGCGGGGCTGGGGAACTATAAGTTTGGAGGCATTGGAGGGTAGATCGCCAGAAATGGTGAGGTCCATGATGGTGTTGATCATAAAGGTCTGGTGTTTATCGGTGGGGTCATGGTCCAGGGATAGTTAGGAAGAGGTGTCTGAGAGTTGTCGTCTGGCCTCGGACCGGTAGAGGTCAGCACGCCAGACTACCACAGCACCTCCCTTGTCAGCGGGTTTAATGATTAAGTCCGGGTTCTTGCGGAGTGAGTGGAGGGCTGTACGTTCAGGAGGGGAGAGGTTAGAGTGAGTCAGGGGAGTGGAGAATTTGAGGCGGCTGATGTCACGACGGCAGTTTGAGATAAAAAGTTCTAGTGAGGGTAGTTGGCCACACAGGGGGGTCCAGGAGGAGGGGGTCCGTTGGAGACAGGAGAAGGGGTCATCAGTGGGGGGTCAGGACCTTCCCATGGTAAAAGGCTCGGAGGCGGAAGAAGAGCTCCACGTCATGGCAACGCGGAACTGGTTGATGTGGGGGCGGAGGGGAACAAAGGTAAGGCCTCTGCTGAGGACAGAACGTTCGGTGTCTGAAAGGGGGAGGTCAGGGGGGGTGGTGAACACCCGGCAATGGTGGGGGTTGGGGTCGGATGGAGGCAGGGGGGCAGGTGGAGGGGATGTATGGTGAGGGGGTGGTGGGTTAGCAGGGCAGAGGGGGGCATGAGGACCGATGTGGGGAGTATTTGGGGTCGTCCGGCTAGAGGGGGATGGGGGAGACCCAGTGGAACCACTGCTGTGGTTACCTGTAGTAGGGGGTCTCTTCATGTGAAGATAAAGCTGCAGTGTTCAGACCCTCATGTGTGTTTCCACTTCACTCTCAGTGTGTCCCACCGAGCTGCTGAATCACACTGAGGTCACATTCAGAATATTGTGGTCAGTTCTCGGCACCATCTCACAGAAAATATGTTGTCAAGCTGGAAAGGGTGCGGAGAAGATTTACGAGGATGTTGCCATCACTAGAGGGGCTGAGCTGAGGGGAGGGGTTGAGCAGGCTGGGACTTTATTCCTTGGAGCGCAGGAGGATGAGGGGTGATCTTAATAATAATATATTCCTTTATTCGTCCCACACCGGGGAAATTTACAGTGTTACAGCAGCAAAGTGGATAGCAAGACACTATAAATAAAAGTAAAGACAAGGATAAATTGTCATCAGTTTCCTGTGTGTTCTTAGCTGTTATTGTTGACTGGTCTGCTGGGAGCAGTGCTGGTTGTGCAGTCTCACAGCAGCGAGAAGGAAGGACCTCCTATATCTCTCCTTCACGCACTTGGGATGAAGAAGCACACAGTCTCTGGCCCAGAGTAGGTGAATCACAAGAGAACATACTGTAGCTTTAAGGTTAAAATATTTAATAGGAATCTGAGGGGTAACATTTTCACACAAAGAGTGGTGGGGTTATGGAACAAGCTGCCAGAGGAGGCAGTTGAGGCTGGGACTATTTACCTTTAAGAAACAGTTAGGTACATGGATAGGACAGGTTTGGAGGGATATGGGCCAAATGCCAGCAGGTGGGACTAGTGTAGCTGGGACATGTTGGCCGGTGTGGGCAAGTTGGGCCAAAGGGCCTGTTTCCACACTGTATCACTCTATGACTAGTGTAGCTGGGACATGTTGGCCGGTGTGGGCAAGTTGGGCCAAAGGGCCTGTTTCCACACTGTATCACTCTCTGACTCTACTGTATAATGAAGCTCCAACCTCTGTGTGACACTAAACTCACAACAAATGCTTGTCCCTTTAACAAATGTCCTCAGAGGAGATTAGGAAAGACACAATAATGTCTCCAAACTTTGCAAGTGCACATCTCTCAGCAACACTCATGTCCCAAGATGGAAATGAACAGCGAGGTGGTGCAGCGGTAGAGTTGCTGCCTTACAGCGAATGCAGCGCCAGAGATCCAGGTTCGATTCCGACTACGGGTGCTGTCTGTGCGGAGTTTGTACGTTCCCCCCGTGACCTGCGTGGGTTTTCTCCAAGATCTTCGCTTTCCACCCACACTCCAAAGACATGCAGGTGGGTATTGAGTAATGAGGAAGGGTTAGTTAGCAGTCTTGATGTGAGTGGCCCCTTGGGCAAGAGTGACCATAATATGGTTGAGTTCTTCATTAGGATGGAGAGTGACTTAGTTAATTCAGAAACAACGGTTCTGAACTTAAAGAAAGGTAACTTTGAGGGTATGAGACGTGAATTGGCCAAGATAGACTGGCAATTGATTCTTAAAGGGTTGACGGTGAATATGCAATGGAAGACATTTAAAGACCGCATGGATGAACTACAACAATTGTTCATCCCAGTTTGGCAAAAAAATAAATCAGGGAAGGTTGTGCATCCGTGGCTAACAAGGGAAATTAGGGATAGTATCAAAACAAAAGATGAAGCGTACAAATTAGCAAGAAAAAGCAACCTACCAGAGGACTGGGAGAAATTCAGAGTCCAGCAGAGGAGGACAAAGGGCTTAATTAGGAAAGGGAAAATAGATTATGAAAGAAAACTGTCAGGGAACATAAAAACTGACTGCAAAAGCTTTTATAGATATGTGAAGAGAAAAAGATTAGTTAAAACAAATGTAGGTCCCTTGCAGTCAGAAACAGGTGAATTGATCATGGGGAACAAGGACATGGCAGACCAATTGAATAACTACTTTGGTTCAGTCTTCACTAAGGAAGACATAAATAATCTGCCAGAAATAGCAGGGGACCGGGGGTCAAATGAGATGGAGGAACTGAGTAAAATCCAGGTTAGTCGGGAAGTGGTGTTAGGTAAATTGAATGGATTAAAGGCCGATAAATCCCCAGGACCAGATAGGCTGCATCCCAGAGTGCTTAAGGAGGTAGCCCTAGAAATAGTGGATGCATTAGTGATAATTTTTCAAAACTCTTTAGATTCTGGAGTAGTTCCTGAGGACTGGAGGGTAGCTAATGTAACCCCACTTTTCAAAAAGGGAGGGAGAGAGAAAACGGGGAATTATAGACCAGTTAGTCTAACATCGGTAGTGAGGAAAATGCTAGAGTCAGTTATTAAAGATGGGATAGCAACACATTTGGAAAGTGGTGAAATCATTGGACAAAGTCAGCATGGATTTATGAAAGGTAAATCATGTCTGACGAATCTTATAGAATTTTTCGATGATGTAACTAGTAGAGTGGATAAGGGAGAACCAGTGGATGTGTTATATCTGGACTTCCAGAAGGCTTTCGACAAGGTCCCACATAGGAGATTAGTATGCAAACTTAAAGCACACGGTATTGTGGGTTCAGTATTGATGTGGATAGAGAACTGGCTGGCAGACAGGAAGCAAAGAGTAGGAATAAACGGGTCCTTTTCAGAATGGCAGGCAGTGACTAGTGGGGTACCGCAAGGTTCAGTGCTGGGACCCCAGCTACTTACAATATATATTAATGATTTGGATGAGGGAATTGAATGCAACATCTCCAAGTTTGTGGATGACACGAAGCTGGGTGGCAGTGTTAGCTGTGAGGAGGATGCTAGGAGGCTGCAACGTGACTTGGATAGGTTAGGTGAGTGGGCAAATGCATGGCAGATGCAGTATAATGTGGATAAATGTGAGGTTATCCACTTTGGTGGCAAGAACAGGAAAGCAGACTATTGTCTGAATGGTGGCCGATTAGGAGAAGGGGAGATGCAACGAGACCTGGGTGTCGTGGTACACCAGTCATTGAAAGTAGGCATGCAGGTGCAGCAGGCAGTGAAGAAAGCGAATGGTATGTTGGCATTCATAGCGAGGGGATTTGAGTATAGGAGCAGGGAGGTTCTGCTGCAGTTGTACAGGGCATTGGTGAGACCACACCTGGAGTATTGCGTACAGTTTTGGTCTCTTAATCTGAGGAAAGACATTCTCGCCATAGAGGGAGTACAGAGAAGGTTCACCAGATTGATTCCTGGCATGGAAGGACTATCATATGAAGAAAGACTGGATAGACTGGGCTTGTACTCGCTGGAATTTAGAAGATTGATGGGGGATCTTATAGAAAATTACAGAACCAGGGGTCACAGTTTAAGGATAAGGGGCAAGTCTTTTAGGACCAAGATGAGAAAGTTTTTTTTCACACAGAGAGTGGTGAATCTGTGGAATTCTCTGCCACAGAAGGTAGTTGAGGCCAGTTCATTGGCTATATTTAAGAGGGAGTTAGATGTGGCCCTTGTGGCTAAAGGGATCAGGGGGTATGGACAGAAGGCAGGTACAGGATACTGAGTTGGATGATCAGCCATGACCATATTGAATGGCGGTGCAGGCTCAAAGGGCCGAATGGCCTACTCCTGCACCTATTTTCTATGTTTCTATGTAGGTTAATTGGCTTGGTAAATGTAAAATTTTCCCTGGTGTGTGTAGGATAGTGTTAATGAGCGGGGACTGCTGGTCAGCGCGGACCCGATGGGCCGAAGGGCCTGTGTCCATTCTGTACCTCTAAACTAAAAATCTAAACTAAACAACTTGGCTTCAAGAGAGAAAAAACAATACAACTGGTCTCAGAAGTGAGCTGTACAGAAACTGGGGCAAACTCCCCATCTATCTACAATCTGCCTTGCTCTATCTGGGTTTTATTACAGCCGTTCAGCTTCTGAAGTGGGCGATCCTTTTCATTTAATATCTACAATGGAAATGTTATAAAGAAAGCTGAAGCAAATACAGCTTGGAAAATTTGACACCAAACAAATGTGCAGCATCACACATGTGCAGTGTCACACATGTGCAACGTCACACATGTGCAGCGTCACACATGTGCAGCGTCACACATGTGCAGCGTCACACATGTCTAGCGTCACTCTCCCTCTGTCCTGCCCCCCTCCCAACATTCTCCATGATCACGTGCGCTCAGTCCGCCTTAACCAACCTGATCTCCCAGTGGCTGAGCACTTCAACTCCCCCTCCCATTCCCAGTCTGACCTTTCTGTCATGGGCCTCCTCCAGTGCCATAGTGAGGCCCACCGCAAATTGGAGGAACAGCACCTCATATTTCGCTTGGGCAGCTTGCAGCCCAGTGGTATGAACATCGACTTCTCCAACTTTAGATAGTTCCACTGTCCCTCTCTTCCCCTCCCCCTTCCCAGTTCTCCCTCTATCTTCCTGTCTCCACCTATATCCTTCCTTTGTCCCGCCCCCCTGACATCAGTTTGAAGAAGGGTCTCGACCCGAAACGTCACCCATTCCCTCTCTACTAGATGCTGCCTGACCTGTTGAGTTACTCCAGCATTTTGTGATACCTTCTATCTTGAGCCTCTAGTATCTTTGGTCTTTAGTGCAGATAAACCCACTGGTGCCATCCAGAGGGCAAACACAGGACCAGTTCCCTTCACCTTCAGACCGGCATCTCCACCCATCCACTCAGAACCATCCCTTCACCCTTCCTGCAAACTATCCTGTGACACGAGAATCTTGCCCGAACAGTCTGTGACCCGTAGTGCTGTGTGTACCCCTGTAGTGTTGTGTGTACCCCTGTAGTGTTGTGTGTACCCCCATAGTGCTGTGTGTACCCCCATAGTGCTGTGTGTACCCCCATAGTGCTGTGTGTACCCCCATAGTGCTGTGTGTACCCCCATAGTGCTGTGTTCATAGTGCTGTGTGTACCCCCATAGTGCTGTGTGTACCCCCATAGTGCTGTGTGTACCCCCATAGTGCTGTGTCCATAGTGCTGTGTGTACCCCCATAGTGCTGTGTGTACCCCCATAGTGCTGTGTGCACCCCCATAGTGCTGTGATTAACGCCCATATCGTTGTGGCCAGTACTGTTTCAACCTTTGCGCGCCAGACCGACGGTGCTTTGTGTATTGAAGGTATCACAGAGTGTTGGTGTAACTCAGCAGGTCAGGCAGCATCTCGGGAGAGAAGGAATGGGTGATGTTTCGGGTCGAGACCCTTCTTCAGACTGATGTCAGGGGGGCGGGACAAAGGAAGGATATAGGTGGAGACAGGAAGATAGAGGGAGAACTGGGAAGGGGGAGGGGAAGAGAGGGCCAGAGGAACTATCTAAAGTTGGAGAAGTCAATGTTCATACCACTGGGCTGCAATCTGCCCAAGCGAAATATGAGGCGCTGTTCCTCCAATTTCCGGTGGGCCTCATTATGGCACTGGAGGAGGCCCATGACAGAAAGGTCAGACTGGGAGTGGGAGGTGAATTGAAGTGCTCGGCCACCGGGAGATCAGGTTGGTTAAGGCGGACCGAGCGCAGGTGTTGAGCGAAACGATCGTCGAGCCTGCGTTTGGTGACGCCGATGTAGAGAAGTTGACATCTGGAACAGTAGATACAATAGATGAGGTTGGAGGAGGTGCAGGTGAACCTCTGTTTCACCTGGAAAGACTGTTTGGGTCCTTGGATGGAGTTGAGGGGGGAGGTAAAGGGACAGGTGTTGCATCTCCTGCGGTTGCAGGGGAAAGTGCCCGGGGATGGGGTGGTTTGGGTAGGAAGGGACGAGTGGACCAGGGAGTTACGGAGGGAATGGTCTCTGCGGAACACAGAAAGGGAAGGGGAGGGGATGGGAAGATGTGGCCAGTGGTGGGGTCCCGTTGTAGGTGACGGAAATGTTGGTGGATGATTTGTTGGATTCGCTGGTTGTTGGGGTGGAAGGTGAGAACGAGGGGGATTCTGTCCTTGTTGCGAGTGGGGGGAGGGGGAGCAAGAGCGGAGCTGCGGGATGATGAAGAGACCCTAGTGAGAGCCTCATCTATAATGGAAGAGGGGAAGCCCCGTTTCCTGAAGAATGAGGACATCTCTGATGCCCTACATCTCCTCCAAAGACGTACAGGTATGTAGGTTAATTGGTTGGGTAAATGTAAAAATTGTCCCTAGTGGGTGTAGGATAGTGTTAATGTACGGGGATCACTGGGCGGCACGGACTTGGAGGGCCGAAAAAGGCCTGTTTCCGGCTGTATATATATGATGATGATAGTGTGAAACAACTCATCCCGGACACAGATGCGGGGTAGACGGAGGAGTTGGGAGTAGGGGATAGACTTTTTGCAGGAGACCGGGTGGGAAGAAGTGTCGTTCAGATAGCTGTGGGAGTCAGTGGGTTTATAGTAGATGTCAGTCACTAGTCTTTTTCCCTTGTGATGGAGATGGTGAGGTCCAGAAACGGGAGGGAGATGTCGGAGGTAGTCCAGGGATATTTAAGGGCAGGATGGAAATTAGTGGTGAAGTGTATGAAGTCAGTGAGTTCTGCATGGGTACAAGAGGTAGCACCAATGCAGTCGTGAGGGGGTATGGGGAGAAGGCAGGAACGGGGTACTGATTGAGAGTGATCAGCCATGATCGCATTGAATGGCGGTGCTGGCTCGAAGGGCTGAATGGCCTACTCCTGCACCTATTGTCTATTGTCTATTGTCTATTGATGTAGCGGAGGTAGAGTTTGGGGATCTCTCTAGTGGCAGCATGTAGTAAGGTTGCATATTGCTTGCTCCCTTAACTTTTAACCCTTTTTTACCACTCTTTCAATATTACTTGATTTCAAGACACGGTATAACTTTGTTTAAAAGTGTTGACAACACTTTTATACATTTTAACCTTACAAAGGATGGCGACAAGAGGTAAAAAAGTTTCTCCAAAAAAAGATCGTGGTAAAGGCACAGCATCTGATCCCAGTACTTTAGAAGCAATAGCAAAACCGAGTGATAAACTGGATAAAAGATTCTGCGGCTTGGAAGCATTGATGAAAGAAGTATGAAAACAAGCTGAGTGTGTTACAAGCCGAGTCTCGCGAGCAGAAGGAACAAATTGCTCATTTGTTAACCTTGGGTCAGGAAAGACATGCGAAGATTGCTGCATTGGAACGGAAAATGACCGAGAATTCCCGAGCGCTCGAACATTACAAGATTAAAAATATGGATCTGGAAAATAGAAGCCGTCGGCAGAATCTGGGAATTGTTGGTCTGCCTGAAGGTCGGGAAGGTGATGATTCTATTAAATATGTTTCTAGAATTCTCAAGGAGATTTTCGGTGCCGAGCAGTTTGGAGATCTGCCGATTTTGGATAGTGCGCACCGCATCGGGAAAAAACCCGGTCTCGGAGACAAACCGAGACATTTGATTGTTCGGTTCCACTTTCTGCAGATGAAGGAAAATACCCTCCGATCACCAAGAAGATTGGGCATGATCGAATTCCAAGATTGCAAGTTTCGTATTTTACCTGACTACAGCCATGAACTTATGAGACTAAGACTGCCTTTCTATAAGGTAATGTCTGAGTTATTTAAGAAGCATCTACGCCCTTCCCTGACCTATCCAGCCAGATTGTGAATACAACTCCCTGATGGTACTATTCAGTTCTTCAACAACCCGCAAGATGCTTCCTGCTTTCTGGGGGATTATCAAGGCCCTGCATAAACTTTATATTGTTTTCTCTGCCGCTACTGACTGAATTTATAGTTTATCGATTAGTTTATACATTGCTCCCGGCATTGCTGTGACTGGGAGTGGGCAGTGTTCACTGTGTCCCCCCCCCCCCCCCCCCCCCCCGAGCTGTGACAAGGAGCTGCTGACAGCCAGTTTGAGTTACAATCCAAGATCTCTTGTTTGTAATTTGACACCATAATGCTTTTTCATTCTTGGATCTTTATTATGATTTTATATTTTAGTTTCTTCTTTCTCTCATTATTATAGTTATCCTTTTTATAATTGTTTGACTTTGTAAATAATTAAGAATTTAACCTGATGAGTTATTTTTTATTATTTTTTTAACATTAACATGATGGTATCATACCTTAACTTTAAAAATTTTTAAGATATTGGTATTTTTCGGAATATTAATATGACAGTATCATACTTTAACCTTTAAGATTTTTAAGATATTGTTTTTTATTTTTAATGACCTGCTTTTGGGTTTTTCAGAATAAGTAAGAATTTATTTCGGTAACTGATTTTTTTTTATAACATTACAACCTTTTTAGATTTTATTTTGTAAGATTTGCCTTTTTAGAAATGTCTTTCGAATGGTTTTCTTTTTGGAAAACAATACTGAGCTGTCCTTGTTCTTCACATTTTTCATGTATTTTCTACCCATAATATTAATTTGTTTTGACTATTGAGTGGTAAATATACCTTTCCTCTACTTATGGATCTGTTGCTAGAGAGGTGGGGTTAGGGGAGTGTTTAGGTAGCGTACTGACTGCCTACTGGTCAGTTTCGGGCTTTGCGTGGGTGGGGGGGGGGCAGGACTTTTACTTTTAGTTTCGTTTTTTCTTTCTGGGCTGTATTAGAACTACAAAAATGTTTGAAATGTCGTAACTTCCGATTCCGCATTAGATTCTTTTCCTTCCGGTCTCAATAGACAATAGACAATAGGTGCAGGAGTAGGCCATTCGGCCCTTCGAGCCAGCACCGCCATTCAATGTGATCATGGCTGATCATTCTCAATCAGTTTAAGGATAAGGGGCAAGTCTTTTAGGACCAAGATGAGAAAGTTTTTTTTCACACAGAGAGTGGTGAATCTGTGGAATTCTCTGCCACAGAAGGTAGTTGAGGCCAGTTCATTGGCTATATTTAAGAGGGAGTTAGATGTGGCCCTTGTGGCTAAAGGGATCAGGGGGTATGGACAGAAGGCAGGTACAGGATACTGAGTTGGATGATCAGCCATGACCATATTGAATGGCGGTGCAGGCTCAAAGGGCCGAATGGCCTACTCCTGCACCTATTTTCTATGTTTCTATGTAGGTTAATTGGCTTGGTAAATGTAAAATTTTCCCTGGTGTGTGTAGGATAGTGTTAATGAGCGGGGACTGCTGGTCAGCGCGGACCCGATGGGCCGAAGGGCCTGTGTCCATTCTGTACCTCTAAACTAAAAATCTAAACTAAACAACTTGGCTTCAAGAGAGAAAAAACAATACAACTGGTCTCAGAAGTGAGCTGTACAGAAACTGGGGCAAACTCCCCATCTATCTACAATCTGCCTTGCTCTATCTGGGTTTTATTACAGCCGTTCAGCTTCTGAAGTGGGCGATCCTTTTCATTTAATATCTACAATGGAAATGTTATAAAGAAAGCTGAAGCAAATACAGCTTGGAAAATTTGACACCAAACAAATGTGCAGCATCACACATGTGCAGTGTCACACATGTGCAACGTCACACATGTGCAGCGTCACACATGTGCAGCGTCACACATGTGCAGCGTCACACATGTCTAGCGTCACTCTCCCTCTGTCCTGCCCCCCTCCCAACATTCTCCATGATCACGTGCGCTCAGTCCGCCTTAACCAACCTGATCTCCCAGTGGCTGAGCACTTCAACTCCCCCTCCCATTCCCAGTCTGACCTTTCTGTCATGGGCCTCCTCCAGTGCCATAGTGAGGCCCACCGCAAATTGGAGGAACAGCACCTCATATTTCGCTTGGGCAGCTTGCAGCCCAGTGGTATGAACATCGACTTCTCCAACTTTAGATAGTTCCACTGTCCCTCTCTTCCCCTCCCCCTTCCCAGTTCTCCCTCTATCTTCCTGTCTCCACCTATATCCTTCCTTTGTCCCGCCCCCCTGACATCAGTTTGAAGAAGGGTCTCGACCCGAAACGTCACCCATTCCCTCTCTACTAGATGCTGCCTGACCTGTTGAGTTACTCCAGCATTTTGTGATACCTTCTATCTTGAGCCTCTAGTATCTTTGGTCTTTAGTGCAGATAAACCCACTGGTGCCATCCAGAGGGCAAACACAGGACCAGTTCCCTTCACCTTCAGACCGGCATCTCCACCCCTCCACTCAGAACCATCCCTTCACCCTTCCTGCAAACTATCCTGTGACACGAGAATCTTGCCCGAACAGTCTGTGACCCGTAGTGCTGTGTGTACCCCTGTAGTGTTGTGTGTACCCCTGTAGTGTTGTGTGTACCCCCATAGTGCTGTGTGTACCCCCATAGTGCTGTGTGTACCCCCATAGTGATGTGTGTACCCCCATAGTGCTGTGTGCACCCCCGTAGTTCTGTGTGTACCCCGGTAGTGCTGTGTGTACCCCCATAGTGCTGTGTGTACCCCCATAGTGCTGTGTGTACCCCCATAGTGCTGTGTCCATAGTGCTGTGTGTACCCCCATAGTGCTGTGTGTACCCCCATAGTGCTGTGTGCACCCCCATAGTGCTGTGATTAACGCCCATATCGTTGTGGCCAGTACTGTTTCAACCTTTGCGCGCCAGACCGACGGTGCTTTGTGTATTGAAGGTATCACAGAGTGTTGGTGTAACTCAGCAGGTCAGGCAGCATCTCGGGAGAGAAGGAATGGGTGATGTTTCGGGTCGAGACCCTTCTTCAGACTGATGTCAGGGGGGCGGGACAAAGGAAGGATATAGGTGGAGACAGGAAGATAGAGGGAGAACTGGGAAGGGGGAGGGGAAGAGAGGGCCAGAGGAACTATCTAAAGTTGGAGAAGTCAATGTTCATACCACTGGGCTGCAATCTGCCCAAGCGAAATATGAGGTGCTGTTCCTCCAATTTCCGGTGGGCCTCATTATGGCACTGGAGGAGGCCCATGACAGAAAGGTCAGACTGGGAGTGGGAGGTGAATTGAAGTGCTCGGCCACCGGGAGATCAGGTTGGTTAAGGCGGACCGAGCGCAGGTGTTGAGCGAAACGATCGTCGAGCCTGCGTTTGGTGACGCCGATGTAGAGAAGTTGACATCTGGAACAGTAGATACAATAGATGAGGTTGGAGGAGGTGCAGGTGAACCTCTGTTTCACCTGGAAAGACTGTTTGGGTCCTTGGATGGAGTTGAGGGGGGAGGTAAAGGGACAGGTGTTGCATCTCCTGCGGTTGCAGGGGAAAGTGCCCGGGGATGGGGTGGTTTGGGTAGGAAGGGACGAGTGGACCAGGGAGTTACGGAGGGAATGGTCTCTGCGGAACACAGAAAGGGAAGGGGAGGGGATGGGAAGATGTGGCCAGTGGTGGGGTCCCGTTGTAGGTGACGGAAATGTTGGTGGATGATTTGTTGGATTCGCTGGTTGTTGGGGTGGAAGGTGAGAACGAGGGGGATTCTGTCCTTGTTGCGAGTGGGGGGAGGGGGAGCAAGAGCGGAGCTGCGGGATGATGAAGAGACCCTAGTGAGAGCCTCATCTATAATGGAAGAGGGGAAGCCCCGTTTCCTGAAGAATGAGGACATCTCTGATGCCCTACATCTCCTCCAAAGACGTACAGGTATGTAGGTTAATTGGTTGGGTAAATGTAAAAATTGTCCCTAGTGGGTGTAGGATAGTGTTAATGTACGGGGATCACTGGGCGGCACGGACTTGGAGGGCCGAAAAAGGCCTGTTTCCGGCTGTATATATATGATGATGATAGTGTGAAACAACTCATCCCGGACACAGATGCGGGGTAGACGGAGGAGTTGGGAGTAGGGGATAGACTTTTTGCAGGAGACCGGGTGGGAAGAAGTGTCGTTCAGATAGCTGTGGGAGTCAGTGGGTTTATAGTAGATGTCAGTCACTAGTCTTTTTCCCTTGTGATGGAGATGGTGAGGTCCAGAAACGGGAGGGAGATGTCGGAGGTAGTCCAGGGATATTTAAGGGCAGGATGGAAATTAGTGGTGAAGTGTATGAAGTCAGTGAGTTCTGCATGGGTACAAGAGGTAGCACCAATGCAGTCGTGAGGGGGTATGGGGAGAAGGCAGGAACGGGGTACTGATTGAGAGTGATCAGCCATGATCGCATTGAATGGCGGTGCTGGCTCGAAGGGCTGAATGGCCTACTCCTGCACCTATTGTCTATTGTCTATTGTCTATTGATGTAGCGGAGGTAGAGTTTGGGGATCTCTCTAGTGGCAGCATGTAGTAAGGTTGCATATTGCTTGCTCCCTTAACTTTTAACCCTTTTTTACCACTCTTTCAATATTACTTGATTTCAAGACACGGTATAACTTTGTTTAAAAGTGTTGACAACACTTTTATACATTTTAACCTTACAAAGGATGGCGACAAGAGGTAAAAAAGTTTCTCCAAAAAAAGATCGTGGTAAAGGCACAGCATCTGATCCCAGTACTTTAGAAGCAATAGCAAAACCGAGTGATAAACTGGATAAAAGATTCTGCGGCTTGGAAGCATTGATGAAAGAAGTATGAAAACAAGCTGAGTGTGTTACAAGCCGAGTCTCGCGAGCAGAAGGAACAAATTGCTCATTTGTTAACCTTGGGTCAGGAAAGACATGCGAAGATTGCTGCATTGGAACGGAAAATGACCGAGAATTCCCGAGCGCTCGAACATTACAAGATTAAAAATATGGATCTGGAAAATAGAAGCCGTCGGCAGAATCTGGGAATTGTTGGTCTGCCTGAAGGTCGGGAAGGTGATGATTCTATTAAATATGTTTCTAGAATTCTCAAGGAGATTTTCGGTGCCGAGCAGTTTGGAGATCTGCCGATTTTGGATAGTGCGCACCGCATCGGGAAAAAACCCGGTCTCGGAGACAAACCGAGACATTTGATTGTTCGGTTCCACTTTCTGCAGATGAAGGAAAATACCCTCCGATCACCAAGAAGATTGGGCATGATCGAATTCCAAGATTGCAAGTTTCGTATTTTACCTGACTACAGCCATGAACTTATGAGACTAAGACTGCCTTTCTATAAGGTAATGTCTGAGTTATTTAAGAAGCATCTACGCCCTTCCCTGACCTATCCAGCCAGATTGTGAATACAACTCCCTGATGGTACTATTCAGTTCTTCAACAACCCGCAAGATGCTTCCTGCTTTCTGGGGGATTATCAAGGCCCTGCATAAACTTTATATTGTTTTCTCTGCCGCTACTGACTGAATTTATAGTTTATCGATTAGTTTATACATTGCTCCCGGCATTGCTGTGACTGGGAGTGGGCAGTGTTCACTGTGTCCCCCCCCCCCCCCCCCCCCCCCCGAGCTGTGACAAGGAGCTGCTGACAGCCAGTTTGAGTTACAATCCAAGATCTCTTGTTTGTAATTTGACACCATAATGCTTTTTCATTCTTGGATCTTTATTATGATTTTATATTTTAGTTTCTTCTTTCTCTCATTATTATAGTTATCCTTTTTATAATTGTTTGACTTTGTAAATAATTAAGAATTTAACCTGATGAGTTATTTTTTATTATTTTTTGGAACATTAACATGATGGTATCATACCTTAACTTTAAAAAATTTTAAGATATTGGTATTTTTCGGAATATTAATATGACAGTATCATACTTTAACCTTTAAGATTTTTAAGATATTGTTTTTTATTTTTAATGACCTGCTTTTGGGTTTTTCAGAATAAGTAAGAATTTATTTCGGTAACTGATTTTTTTTTATAACATTACAACCTTTTTAGATTTTATTTTGTAAGATTTGCCTTTTTAGAAATGTCTTTCGAATGGTTTTCTTTTTGGAAAACAATACTGAGCTGTCCTTGTTCTTCACATTTTTCATGTATTTTCTACCCATAATATTAATTTGTTTTGACTATTGAGTGGTAAATATACCTTTCCTCTACTTATGGATCTGTTGCTAGAGAGGTGGGGTTAGGGGAGTGTTTAGGTAGCGTACTGACTGCCTACTGGTCAGTTTCGGGCTTTGCGTGGGTGGGGGGGGGGGCAGGACTTTTACTTTTAGTTTCGTTTTTTCTTTCTGGGCTGTATTAGAACTACAAAAATGTTTGAAATGTCGTAACTTCCGATTCCGCATTAGATTCTTTTCCTTCCGGTCTCAATAGACAATAGGTGCAGGAGTAGGCCATTCGGCCCTTCGAGCCAGCACCGCCATTCAATTTGATCATGGCTGATCATTCTCAATCAGTACCCCGTTCCTGCTTTCTCCCCATACCCCCTGACTCTGCTATCCTTAAGAGCTCTATCTAGCTCTCTCTTGAATGTATTCAGAGAATTGCCTCCACTGCCCTCTGAGGCAGAGAATTCCACAGATTCACAACTCTCTGACTAAAAACGTTTTTCCTCATCTCTGTTCTAAATGGCCTACCCCTTATTCTTAAACTGTGGCCCCTGGTTCTGGACTCCCCCAACATTGGGAACATGTTTCCTGCCTCTAACATGTCCAAGCCCTTAATAACCTTATACGTTTCGATAAGATCCCCTCTCATCCTTCTAAATTCCAGTGTATACAAACTTAGTCGCTCCAGTCTTTCAATATATGACAGTCCCGCCATTCCGGGAATTAACCTAGTAAACCTACGCTTCACGCCCTCAATAGCAAGAATATCCTTCCTCAAATTTGGAGACCAAAACTGCACACAGTACTCCAGGTGCGGTCTCACTAGGGCTCTGTACAACTGCAGAAGGACCTCTTTGCTCCTATACTCAACTCCTCTTGTTATGAAGGCCAACATTCCATTGGCTTTCTTCACTGCCTGCTGTACCTGCATGCTTCCTTTCAGTGACTGATGCACTAAGACACCCAGATCACGTTGTACATCCCCTTTTCCTAATTTGACACCATTCAAATAATAATCTGCCTTCCTATTCTTACCACCAAAGTGGATAACCTCACACTTATCTACATTAAACTGCATCTGCCATGCATCCGCCCACTCACACAACCTGTCCAAGTCACCCTGCAACCTCATAGCATCTTCCTCACAGTTCACACTGCCACCTAGCTTTGTATCATCTGCAAATTTGCTAATTTTACTTTTAATCCCTTCATCCAAGTCATTGATGTATATTGTAAATAGCTGCGGTCCCAACACCGAGCCTTGCGGTACCCCACTCATGAATTACTGTGGTCTACGAAGCTAGCCCTTTACATTCCATATGATTTTTACAAGCAATATGGATAAAGTTATTAATCTTATCTCATGGAATGCTAATGGTTTGAACCATCCTATTAAGAGGAAAAAAATATTTAACGTTTTTCGTAGACTAAATGCTCAGATTATCTTTGTTCAGGAAACTCATGTGAGGAAGGAAGATAATCAACTTTTTTTAAAGTTTTGGAGAGGACAGCAGTTCCGTTCAAATTCACAGGCAAAAGTGAAAGGAGTTTCTATTTTTAGATTTAGATTTTTTTAGATTTAGAGATAGAGCGCGGAAACAGGCCCTTTCGGCCCACCAAGTCCGCGCCGCACAGTGATCCCCGCACATTAACACTATCCTACACACACTAGGGACAATTTTTACATTTTATCCAGTCAATTAACCTACATACCTGTACGTCTTTGGAGTGTGGAGGAAACCGAAGATCTCAGAGAAAACCCACGCAGGTCACGGGGAGAACGCACAAACTCCGTACAGACGGCGCCCATAGTCAGGATCGAACCCGAGTCTCCGGTGCTGCATTTCGCTGTAAGGCAGCAACTCTACCGTTGCGCCACCGTGCCGCCGGTAAATTGACTCCTCAATTTTGTTTAAGAAAATAACCTCAATTTTGTTTGTTCATTATGAAACAATTTCTGATCCATATGGTAGATTTTTGATGATTACTGGTTTACTTCATAACCAAAAAGGTGTTATGGTGAATGTTTATGCACCTAATATTGATCACCCTGAGTTTTTTAAACAGTTAGTTGCATCCTTTCCTAATCTAAACGAACATATTTTGATAATGGGTGGAGAATTTAACTGTTGTTTGAATCCTCCGATGGATAGATCTGTATCTAATCAAGCACTCCCAAATAAATCCGTTTGTTTTATTCATTCTTTTTTACTTGATTCTGGAATGTTAGAAGTTTGGAGATTCTTACACCCAAATGATAAAGAATTTTCTTTTTTTTCTCATGTATATCATAGTTACTCCAGGATTGACTACTTTATAATAGACTCCCGGTTAGTTTCGTCAGTTACTGTGTGTGAGTATGATGCAATTGCCATCTCTGATCATGCACCATTGAAACTATCAATCAAACTATCTGATTTAAATTCTAGTGCTAAATAATGGCGATTTAACACTACTTTGCTTCAAGATTTGAATTTTGTTAACTTTATTAAAGAACAGATTGCCTTTTTCTTTTCAACAAACTCTATTGAAGAAATATCCAATGGGGTAGTCTGGGATGCTTTTAAGGCATATATTCGTGGACAAATTATTTCATACTCCGCGGGATTAAAAAAACAAATTAAAAATGAAATACGAATATTGGCTGATGAGATTAAAGAAATTGATAAAATATATTCAAAAGCTCCTAGTTCAGAGCTTTATAAGAATAGAGTTGAACTTCAAATGAGACATGATTTGTTATTAGTATCACCGATTGAGAATCAACTACTTGAAACCAAAAGTCAATTTTATATACATGGTGATAAATCTGGCAAATTACTTTCCAATCAGTTGAAAGCTGTTTCAGCCAAACGTCAGATTATTAAAGTTAGTAAACGAGATGGTACTCTGACAGTAGATCATGATGAAATTAATAAATCCTTTCAAGTATTTTATACCTTGCTATATCAATCAGAATTTCCTACTGATTCCAATATAATGCATGAGTTTTTAAAGAAATTGAATTTGCCAAATTTATCACATAATGAGTCTTTGTTGTTCGATGAACCCATCACAGAGGAAGAAATACAGAAAGCAATCCTCTCGATGAACTCTGGTAAAGCTCCCGGTTTAGACGGGTATACCGTGGAATTCTTTAAATATTTTTCAAGTTTACTGTCCACCTGGCTATGCAAAGTTTTTAAAGAAGCCCTTTTAATGAATAAATTACCACAATCCTTTTATGAAGCATCTATCTCTTTAATTCTTAAAAAAGATAAAGATCCTACTGAAGTGGCATCATATAAACCTATATCATTGTTAAATGTAGATTCTAAAATTCTTTCAAAAATATTAGCTATGGGATTGGAAAACATTTTACCGCAAATTATTTCTGAAGATCAGACAGGTTTTATTAAAAATCGTTATTCATACTTTAACGTTAGGAGATTAATGAATATTGTATATACTGCTTCAAATAAAATTCCAGAATGTGTCATTTCACTTGATGCTGAGAAGGCATTTGACAGAGTGGAATGGGAATACTTATTCAATACACTGGAAAAATTTAAGATTGGTCCAAAATTTATCTCTTGGATCAAGTTGATATATCATATACTTCTGTACTCTGTACTCACCAATAATCAGAGATTCCCTTTCTTTAGGCTCTATCGAGGTACTGAACAGGGCTGTCCTTTAAGCCCTTTATTGTTTGATATTGCTTTGGAACCTTTGGCTATTGCTCTTAGGGAATCCCCCAATATTTTTGGCATTGTCCGTGGGAATAAGACATATAAGCTATCTCTCTACGCAGATGATCTGTTATTATATATTTCTAATCCAGAGAAATCTATTCCTGCAGTAATAGCTTTACTTAATCAATTTAGTAGTTTTTCTGGTTATAAATTAAATCTTAGTAAGAGTGAGCTTTTTCCATTAAACAATCAAATTTCGAATTATGGACAGTTTCCATTTAGATTGACTACTGACTGTTTTACTTATTTAGGTATCAAGATTACCAAGAAACTCAAGGACCTATTTAAAGCCAATGTTACGCCCTTAATTGACCATGTCAGACAACAGTTTACTAAATGGTCACCAATGTCCTTATCCCTAATTGGCCGAATCAGTGCTTTAAAATGATTATTCTACCTACATTTTTATATTTATTTCAGATGATACCTATTTTTATTTCTAAATCTTTTTTTGATATTATTGATTCAAAAATTTCTTCATATATATGGCAGATTAAAAATCCCAGACTAAGTAAAAAATACTTACAGAAATTTAAAAAAGATAGTGGTTTGGCATTGCCGAACCTTAGATTTTATTATTGGGCAGTTAATGCTCGTTATTTAACATTTTGGGCCAAAGATTTAGAGGATACCCAATGTCCAGGATGGATAAATCTTGAACGTGAATCTATGCAGGGGTTATCATTGACTTCTATCCTAGGGGCCTCGTTACCTTTTACAATTACGAGATTGAATAAATATACGATTAACCCAATAATAAGACACACATTGCGAATATGGTTTCAATTTCGTAAGTTTTTTGCATTTAATAATTTTATCTTATTCAGTCCTATCATATCTAATTTTTTCTTTCAACCCTCCAGTATTGATCAAGCCTTTCTGTTATGGAAGAGGAAGGGATTAGTATCTTTTTGTGATTTGTTTTTAGACGGTTGTTTTGTCTTTTGAACAACTGTCCAATAAATATAATTTGCCTAATTCACATTTTTATAGGTATTTGCAAATTAGTCATTTTTTGAAGGCTACTTTACCCTCTTTTCCGTTATCACATCAAACTGAAATTACAGAATTTTTTACACTTGAATCCATATCAGAAAGGTTTAATATCGGCTATCTATGAGCTGATTTTGAAATTACAAGTAGGCACATCTGATAAAATTAAGAATGATTGGGAAAGAGAACTTAAAATGTCTTTACCTATAGAGAAATGGGAGAGGATTCTTCAATTAGTCAATACCTCTTCAATGTGTGCAAGACACGCTCTGATACAATTTAAAGTGGTTCACAGTGCACATATGTCAAAAGATAAGTTAGCGCGTATTTATGGTCATATAAATCCTACTTGTGATAGATGTAAGTCTGAGGTGGCTTCGCTGACTCATATGTTTTGGTCTTGCCCACTTTTGGAAAAGTATTGGAAAGAATTGGAAAGAAGTATTGGAAAGAAATTGCCAGAAGATCTATTTTATTTAAATGGAAAGATTCTAATCCTCACACCACACTCCATATAACCATATAACCATATAACTACAGCACGGAAACAGGCCCGTTCGGCCCTACCAGTCCACGCCGACCACTCTCTCTGACCTAGTCTCATCTACCTGCTCTCAGACCATAACCCTCCAATCCCCTCTCATCCATATACCTATCCAATTTACTCTTAAATAATAAAATCGAGCCTGCCTCCACCACATCCACCGGAAGCCCATTCCATACAGCCACCACCCTCTGAGTAAAGAAGTTACCCCTCATGTTACCCCTAAACTTTTGTCCCTCAATTCTAAAGGTATGTCCCCTTGTTGGAATCTTCCCAACTCTCAAGGGGAAAAGCCTACCCACGTCAACTCTGTCCGTCCCTCTTAAAATTATAAAAACCTCTATCAAGTCCCCCCTCAACCTTCTACGCTCCAAAGAATAAAGACCCAACCTGTTCAACCTCTCTCTGTAGCTTAAGTGCTGAAACCCAGGCAACATTCTAGTAAATCTCCTCTGTACCCTCTCCATTTTGTCGACATCCTTCCTATAATTTGGCGACCAGAACTGCACACCATACTCCAGATTCGGCCTCACCAATGCCCTGTACAATTTTAACATTACATCCCAACTTCTATATTCAATGCTCTGATTTATAAAGGCAAGCATACCAAACGCCTTCTTCACCACCCTATCCACATGAGATTCCACCTTCAGGGAACAATGCACAGTTATTCCCAGATCCTTCTGTTCCACTGCATTCCTCAATTCCCTACCATTTACCCTGTACGTCCTATTTTGATTTGTCCTACCAAAATGCAGCACCTCACACTTATCAGCATTAAACTCCATCTGCCATCTTTCAGCCCACCCTTCCAAAAAGCCCAAGTCTCTCTGTAGACTTTGAAACTCTACTTCATTATAAACTATACCACCTATCTTAGTATCATCTGCATATTTACTAATCCAATTTGCCACACCATCATCCAGATCATTAATGTAAATGACAAACAACAGTGGACCCAACACAGATCCTTGGGGTACTCCACTAGACACTGGCCTCCAACCTGACATACAGTTGTCAACCATTACCCTCTGGTATCTCCCATTCAGCCATTGTTGAATCCATCTTGCAACCTCACTATTAATACCCAACGATTTAACCTTCTTAATCAACCTTCCATGTGGAACCTTGTCAAATGCCTTACTGAAGTCCATATAGACAACATCCACAGCCTTGCCCTTATCAATTTCCCTGGTAACCTCTTCAAAAATTCAAGAAGATTAGTCAAACATGACCTTCCAGGCACAAATCCATGTTGACTGTTTCTAATCAGGCCTTGTTTATCCATATAATTATATATATTGTCCCTAAGTATCTTTTCCATTAATTTTCCCACCACAGACGTCAAACTAACAGGTCTATAATTGCTAGGTTTACTTTTAGAACCTTTTTTAAACAAAGGCACAACATGCGCAATGCGCCAATCTTCCGGCACCATCCCCGTTTCTAATGACGTTTGAAATATTTCCGTCATAGCCCCTGCTATTTCTGCACTAACTTCCCTCAATGTCCTAGGGAATATCTTATCAGGACCTGGAGACTTATCCACTTTTATATTTTTCAAAAGTGTCCGTACCTCCTCTTCTTTAATCCTCATAATTTCACTCCTCAAAATTAGGTCTGAGTGTTTGGGTATTGGGTCTGAGTGTTTCCCTTTTCTGTCTCCTGCCTCACACACTGCCTATTAGCTATCTGTGTTTGAGTCCCTCCCCCAACCGTACTAGTTTAAAGTCTCCGCAATTACCTTAGCAAATCTCCCCGCCAGGATATTGGTTCCCCTCAGGTTCAGATGCAACCCGTCCTTTTTGTACAGGTCATACTTCCCCCAGAAGAGGTACCAATGATCCAGAAACTTGAATCCCTGCTCCCTGCACCAGTCCCTCAGCCACGTATTTATCCTCCACCTCACTCCATTCCTATTCTCACTATCACGTGGCACAGGCAGTAAGCCTGAGATTATCGCTTTGGAAGTCCTTTTTTTTAAACTCTCTCCCTAGGACCTCTTCCCTTATCCTACCTATATTGTTGGTACCTATATGTACCACGACCTCTGGCTCCTCTCCCTCCCCTTTCAGGATATCCTGGACACGCTCAGACACATCCCGGACACCGGCACCAGGGAGGCAAACCACCATCCGGGTCTCCCGACTGCGTCCACAGAATCGCCTATCTGACCCCCTCACTATAGAGTCCCCTATTACTATCGCTCTCCTCTTCCTTTCCTTACCCTTCTGAGCAACAGGGCCGGACTCCGTGCCAGAGGCCCGGGTGCCGTCGCTGCCCCCAGGTAGGCTGTACTCCCCAACAACACCTAAACAGGAGTATTTATTGCCAAGGGGTACATCCACTGTCAAGTCAAAGTCAAAGTCAATTTTATTGTCAATCCTCAGCCAGTTTACACAGACAGGAAATCGAAATACCGTTTCCCACAATCCCGAGGAACAAAGTGCATAAAACTAAGTTAAAATTAAAAAGGCACAGCAAACAACAATCAACATAAAATATAAAATATAGTCACTTCAAATGCGTTAAAAAATTTTTTTTTAAAGTGTCTGGTGCTGGATGTGCGTGTGTGTGGGGTGTTAAAGTCCAGGTCCAATAGGGGCAGGGGAGAGAGGAGGAAGGGAGGGGAGAGAGTTTAGCATCCTGACAGCCTGGTGGAAAAAACTGTTCTTTAGTCGGGTGGTGCTTGACCTCAGGCTGCGAAACCTTCTCCCTGAAGGCAGGAGGGTGAAGAGGCTGTTGGAGGGGTGGGAGGGGTCACCCACAATGCTCAATGCTTTGCGGGTGAGGCGGGTGGTGTAAAGGACCAGGAGTGTTGGGAGTGAGGCGCCAGTGATCCTCTCAGCAGTGTTCACTATGCGCTGCAGGGTCTTGCGGCTGGAGGCTGTGCAACTGCCGAACCACACAGTGATACAGCTGCTGAGGATGCTCTCGATGGCGCCTCGGTAAAAAGTGTACATGATGGGTGTGGGGGCTCCCGCTCTCTTCAGTTTGCGGAGGAAGTAGAGGCGCTGCTGGGCTTTCTTGGCGATGGACGTGATGTTGTTGCTCCAGGAGAGATCCTCGGTGATGTTCACCCCCAGGAATTTGGTGCTGCTCACCTGCTCCACAGCAGCACCATTGATGGTCAGTGGGTGGGGGTGTTGGGTGTGCGTTCTCCTGAAGTCGACAACAATCTCCTTTGTTTTCTCCACATTCAGGAAGAGATTGTTGTCTGTGCACCAAGCGGCCAGCTGGTCCACCTCCTTCCTGTAGTGGGTCTCGTCGTTGTTGCTGATGAGACCCACCACTGTTGTGTCATCCGCAAACTTGACGAAGTGGTTGGAGCTTTAGGTGGGTGTGCAGTCGTGGGTCAGCAAGGTGAAGAGCAGGGGGCTTAGCACACATCCTTGTGGGGCACCCGTACTCAGTGTGATGGTGTCCGATGTGTTGCTGCCGACCCGTACGGACTGGGGTCTGGCAGTGAGGAAGTCCAGCAGCCAGTTGCAGAGAAGGGGGCTGAGGCCCAGATTTGTTAGTTTACAAACCAGCTGCTGGGGGATGATGGTGTTGAATGCTGAGCTAAAGTCTATGAACAGCATCCTAACATATGAGTTTTTAGTGTCCAAGTGGGTGAGGGCTGGGTGTAGAGCAGAGGAGATGGCATCCTCAGTGGACCGCTTAGCTCGATATGCAAACTGAAACGGGTCCAGGGAGGGGGGGAGGTTGGATCTGATCTGCTTCATGACCAGCCTCTCGAAGCACTTCATGATGGTTGAAGTCAGCGCTACAGGGCGGTAGTCGTTGAAGCAGGATGGAGAAGACTTCTTGGGCACAGGTATGATGGTGGTTTCTTTGAAGCACAAGGGAACAACAGCCTGGCTCAGGGAGATGTTGAAGATGTCTGTAAGGACATCTGTGAGCTCAGCTGCGCAGTCTTTTAGCACACGACCAGGAATGTTGTCAGGTCCAGAAGCTTTCCGGGTGTTAATCCTTAACAGTGTGCTCCTCACACTGCCTGGAGACAGACAAATAGCCTGGTCGTTGGGGGGGGGAGTTGTTTTCTGCGCAGGTGTGTTGCTCTGTGCTTCAAAGCGTGCGAAGAAGCCGTTGAGGTCGTTCAAGAGAGAGGTGTCACTGTCACAGGTCTGTGGTAAGGGTTTGTAGTCCGTGATAGTCCTAATACCCTTCCACAGGCTCCGTGTGTCTCTGCTGTCACTGAAGTGGGCTGTGATGCGCCGGGTGTAGTGTTGTTTGGCTTTCCTGATGCCACTGGAAAGGTTGGCCCTGGCTGCTCTGAGACCGGCTGGATTGCCCTCTCTGAAGGCAGCGTTGCGGACCCTCAGCAGCCCATGGACCTTCCCTGTCAGCCATGGCTTCTGGTTAGCCGGGATGGTGATGGCTCTGGTGTGGGTCACATCGTCAATGCATTTGGTGATGTACCCTGTAACTGTCTCTGTGTATTCCTGAATGTTGGTTGTGTTGTTGTATGTTGCTGCCTGCTTGAACATGTCCCAGTCTGTAGTCTCAAAGCAGTTTTGGAATGCAGCTGTGCTGTCCTCTGACCACACACGTACCTCTTTTGAAACCGGTTTGGTGACTTTCACCCGGGGTCTGTATGCCGGTTTCAGCAGAACGGTGAGGTGATCAGAGAGGCCGATGTGGGGGAGGGGGGAAGCCTTGTATGCTCCTTTGATGGTCGTGTAGACAAGGTCCAAGGTGTTGTTTTCTCGTGTTGGGAAATCAACATGCTGGTATACTTTGGGCATGACAGTTTTTAGGTTAGCATGGTTGAAGTCCCCAGCTACGATGAGAAAGCCATCTGGGGGTGCTGTCTGCTGCTCAGAGATGGCCCGGTACAGATCACAGAGTGCCTCCTCTCTGTCCTTGTTGTTGGAACTGGGAGGGATGTAAACAGCGACTAACAGGATAGCTGTTAGCTCCCTCGGGAGGTAGAAAGGCCGGCACTTCACAAACATAAACTCCGCCAGCGGTGAACAGTGTTTGTAGACCAACACAGCGTCCCGACACCAAGCATCACTGATGTAAACAATCACACCGCCGCCGCCGCGAGTCTTCCCCCCGCTAACCGTAGCTCTGTCCGATCGGTAGCATGTTAGCCGGTCGAGCTGAACAGCGGAGTCCGGGATGTTGTCATTAAGCCATGTTTCCGTAAAAACGTAAACACAGCATTCCCTCACCTCACGCTGGGTCGACCGGAGAAGTCTTATAGTGTCCATTTTATTGTCCAGTGAGCGTACATTAGCCATTAGCATGCTGGGAATAGCCGGTCTGTGTGGGCTAGCCGCTAGCCTAGCCCGGATGCCACCGCGCTTACCCCTCTTCTGCTTCCTCTCACACCACCTGCGGCGTCTCCTTTCCAGCCGGGGGGCAGCACTCGAGGCCGAGGTCGAGGCGAGGCAGAGTATTCTGAGGCCGCTAAGTTCCTCTGCAAGCGTAGCGTCCAGTGTTGATGATGTTGTTTTCTTGTCCAGCAAGAACTCACGACTATACTGTCTACTGCTGACTGTCCAGAGTTGTTGAAGTGACAAACATGACGAACTTGAAAAAACATTAAAAACACTCGAAAAATCGGGAGAGCGTGGGGCCGCTGCGTCTGCACGCACTGCCATTTTTCCTATCGACTGGGGTACTCTCTAGTCCCTGCCTCTGCTCCTTGCCCCCCCCCCTAACCGTGACCCACTTGTCGACCTCCCGTGGTCTAGGAGTGACCACCTCTCTATAACTCCTCTCTATAACCTCCTCACTCTCCCTGACCAGACGGAGGTCATCAATTTGCCGCTCCAGGTTCCTAATACGGTCCCTTAGGAGCCCCATCTCGTCACACCTGGCGCAGATGTGGATGTCTGGAAGATTATCAGACTCCCTGATTCCCCACATCCGACACCCAGAACAATAAACTGCCCTGGCACTCATACTCCCCAAACAAAGCCCCGTGCTCGGTTTCTAAACCTACCGCCCGGCCGCTGCTCCAACCGTTCCAACCGCCCACCCAAAAGAACTGAGTGATCTCCTGGGAGAGGCGAAAAACCGGATAAAAAACCCAGGCCAATTTGGGAAAAAAAATCCGGGAAATTCCTCTCCGACCCCAAGCTAGGCGATCGAAACTTGTCCGGGAGATCACACAGGTCTTACTCCTTACTATCTCCACACAATACTACCCAAGCAACACAGCTTGGTGCTGCTGCTACTACTGCTGCTGCTGCTGCTGATATTGTTGAACCCTCGATTAAATTTGATAGGACTTGGGGAATCTTTATTCAATATTTTCACACAATATAAGTTGTTCCCTCTCCAGCCGTTATAATAATTTTTTACCTTTATTTGGTGGAACAGATTTAACGACAAACAGGGGTCTAAACTGTTGAATTTTTTTTTGCAGCCCAGATTCTGTATTGTTTTGGGGGTTTTTTGTCTGTTTGTTTATTTTAGTTTAGGGGGGTACATTTGTTTTTGTTTGTTTTTTTTCTTTTTATCTTTAAAAAAGATATATATATAAGTTGTAGTGGCCTGGCGGAGGGAGGCCAGAGAAAAGGCAGGATGCCAGGCAGGTTTAGTTAACGGTCTTTATTAGGCTGTGAGCTCCTGCTCAGTGTAGTCCACCTAGGGATGAACCACGCCTCCCAACGGGCTGACCTTTAACCCCTTACGCCTGTCCATCAAGTGACGAGGGGACGGACCCAAGGAGTGGCCTGATCCCCAGGTACCGCCACAGGACCCCCCCCCCCCAAGAACCGGAGGTACAAAGCGGACAGGAGGGCGCACGAGGCGACCAGCCCGGGTGTGTACCACGACTGGCGCAGGGACCGGCGGCCGACCGACAGGTGGAGGGGACGTAGCAGACACTGGCGGGGGTAACGTGGACGGGGGCCGACCGCGCGGGCGGGGCTGCGCAACCGGCACCGGCCGATCAATGTCCACGTGTGCCGGCTTCAGCCGTGCGACCGAAACATTCTCGCTGCGACCCCCCATGTCCAGAACAAATGTGGTCGAGCCGTGTTGCAGGACCCCCGCTGGAGAGGTGACCGATGAGCGTCCCTGCGCAGGAACACAAACTGGCAGTCCTCCAGAGCGGCAGGGACGTGCGGATGGAAGGTGCCATGACGTGACGTGGGCACAGGTGCCAGCCTGCCCACCGTCTGACGAAGACGTTGCAGGGCATCCGAAGGCTGCTTCCCTTGACCCTGTGCTGTGGGATGAACTCCCCGGGAACCGTCAAGGGGGCCCCGTACACCAACCTGGCGGAGGAGGAGGCCAAGTCCTCCTTGGGTGCGGTGCGTATCCCAAGCAAAACCCACGACAGGGCGTCCACCCAGTCTGGGTCCGTGAGCCGAGCCTTCAGGGCAGCCTTCAGCTGGCGGTGAAAGCGTTCCACCAACCCGTTTGCCTGTGGATGGTACGCCGTAGTGTGGTGTAGGCGTACACCCAAGAGGCGTGCCATGGCCGACCACAGTTCCGAAGTGAACTGCGGCCCCCGGTCGGATGTAATGTCCAGTGGCACCCCGAACCGGGCGATCCAGTGCTCCGCCAAGGCCCGCGCGCAGGTGGCCGTCGAGGTGTCCGCCAGCGGAATGGCCTCCGGCCACCTCGTGAAGCGATCGACCACGGTGAAGAGGTGAGTCATGCTCCGGGACTGTGGCAGCGGCCCCACGATGTCCACATGAATGTGGTCGAACCGCTGTCGAGGGACACGAAGCTCCTGCAGAGGCGCACGCACGTGTCGCTGGATCGTAGCGGTCTGGCACGGGATGCAGGTGCGTGCCCAGTGTGCGACCTGCTTACGCAGCCCGTGCCACATGAAGCGGGAGGCTACGAGGGCCAGCGTCGCCCGAATGGAGGGATGAGACAGCCCCTGGAGCACCTCGAACACCCTGCGCCACCAGACGACGGGGACGATGGGCCGCGGCAGGCCAGTGGAGGTGTCGCACAACAGCGTTGTGTCCCCTGGGCCACAGACAATGTCCTCCAGCTGCAGGCCCCACACGGCCGTGCGATAGGCAGCCATCTCCTCGTCCCCCAGCTGTGCGGCTGCTAGGGGGGAATAGTCGATCCCCCCGGCCATTTGTAGGACGGCGTGGACCGCGGGTCTAGACAGGGTGTCGGCCACCCTGTTGCTTTTGCCCTCCACGAAACGTATTGAGGTGGTGTACTCAGACACGTACGCCAGTTGCCTCTGTTGCCGCGCAGACCACGGATCCCAAACCTTGGCGAACGCAAAGGTGAGTGGCTTGTGGTCTGTAAATGTGGTGAAGGGTCTCCCCTCCAGGAAGTACCGAAAGTGGCGTACGGCGAGGTAGAGGGCGAGGAGCTCACGGTCGAACGCGCTGTAACACCGTTGGGCCCCGCTGAGGTGCCTGCTAAAGAAGGCGAGTGGCCGCCAATACACGTCGATGAGCAGCTCCAGCACCGCACCGACCGTCACCTTAGAAGCGTCCACGGTCAGGGCATCCTCCTTGGGATGAACGAACATCGTGGCCCTGGCCAGGGCCTCCTTAGCATGCTCAAACGCAGCTCCTGCTTCGTCGTTCCACTCGACTTCCTTGCGGCGACCAGCCATGAGGTGGAAGAGTGGGCGCATAGTTCCGGCTACGGCCGGCAGGAAGCGGTGATAAAAGGAAATCATCCCGGCAAATTCCTGCAGACCCTTGACAGTGGTCGGTCGGGGGAACCGGCGGACAGCGTTGACCCTGTCCGGAAGAGGTACCACCCCTTGTGGGGTCACCCGATGGCCGAGGAAATCGATGGCCGTCACCCCAAAACGGCACTTGGACGTGTTAATGGACAAGCCGTACTTGCTGAGGCATTGACACAGCTGGCGGAGGTGGGTGCAGTGCTCCTGCCTCGAGCGGCTGGCCACGAGTACGTCGTCCATGTAAACAAACACAAAGTCTAGGCCACGGCACACACAGTCCATAAGCCGATGGAAGGCCTGTGCGGCGTTCTTCAAACCGAACGGCATCCGTAAAAACTCGAACAGCCCGGACGGAGTCTTGGGGATGTCGTTGGGGTGGACCGGGATTTGATTATACCCGCGCACAAGGTCCACCTTGGAGAACACAGATGCTCCGACCAGGTGGGCATTAAAGTCCTGGATGTGCGGGACCGGGTACCTGTCGGCAACGGTCGCGTCATTCAAGCGCCAATAGTCCCCACATGGGCGCCAACCCCCGTCCGCCTTAGGGACCAAGTGGAGTGGTGACGCCCACAGGCTATCGGAGGGGCGCACGATGCCCATTGACTCCATCTGACGAAACTCCTCTCGAGCTAGGCGGAGCTTGTCTGGAGCGAGACGCCGCGCTCGGGCGTGCACGGGTGGCCCGGTGGTGAGGATCTGATGCTGCACCCCGTGCTTGGGAGCGGAGGAGCAGAAGTGGGTTTGAACAATGTCCGGGAAATCCGCCAGGATGCGCACGTACGTCACATCCACGGACGACAGGGGTCCGACGTTTGGGGAGACCGGTCCTAGCGTGCTGGAGTGCACCAGGCGATGCCGCCTGACATCCACGAGCATGGAATGTGCCCGCAGGAAGTCGACGCCCATCAGCGGCTGGGAAACATCGGCGATGACGAACCCCCATGTAAACCAGCTATCGCCGAAGTTAAGGGCGAGCTTGCGGACCCCGTAATTGTTGATGAGGCTCCCGTTCGCCGCAGTGAGGAGGGGGCCGCGTTTGCCCGCATGGATATCGGTGGTGGAAGGAGGTAGGACGCTCACCTCTGCTCCAGTGTCCACGAGGAACCGACCCCCTGTGCGGCGATCCCGAGCGAACACGCGATGGATCTGGCCGGCCGCCGAAGGAATCACTGACGGCCGGCCCCTGCGTTTCCCGGAAAGGCGCAAGGTAGGCGACATTGTTTCGCATTCGGTCCCCAGCGACGGTGATAATAGCACCAGCCCCCTCTGCTGGTGTCCGGTGGTGGTGCAGACTGGGATGCCCACCAGCGACCTCCAGTGGCCTCCAGCGGTATGGGAGGTGGTGCTGCCTGGGCTGACCACCAGCGTCCTCTGGTGGCGTCTGACTGAACTGCCGGCGGGCCGTGCGAAAACGACGTGCCCAATGGCGTCCGGATTTCGCCGCGGAGGTCGCCCTGCAATGCGGTCGACGGCGGCCCCGGCTTGCTGTGCGCCTCCCGACGCCGCGGTAAAGACGGCCAGCGCGTCCAGGTCCTCCCGACGGGACATCCAGATCTGGTCAGCGCGCTCGCCTAGCCCCTGCGTGTCGGTGAAGGGGTCCCTGGCGAGCTGCGAGCGGAGGGAGGGGCGGAGGGAGGGAGGGAGGGGCGGAGGGAGGGAGGGAGGGAGGGAGGGAGGGAGGCTGGGAGCTGCCGAAGGTTGGCATATTTAAATAGGAAACAAGGCTCGTGGCCGCCCATAATGGGCGAGCATGTCCTCCAGAAGGGCCGACGGCCATCGGTCCCCGAGCCCCTCCTTGCTCATAATTCAAGTTGCCCGCTCGGCCTCGCTGAGGCTGAACCTCCTGATAAGGAGGTCCTTGAGGCCCACATATTTGTTAGCTGCGGGGGGGGGGGGGGGGGGGGGGGTCAGGTAAGGCTTTACTCGCCTCGCTGTCTCCTGGTCCAGGGTGCCGACGATGTAGAAATACTTTGTCTCGTCCACAGTCACGCCTCGCACAGCAAACTGTGCCTCTGCCTGCTGGAACCAGACCTCAGGTTCTTCGGTCCACAAGGTCGGGAGTTTGAGCACAACAGCATGGAGGTCAGCAGGACTGGGTTGCACATTATCGTGATACATCACGACACGTGATGAATGTCGGGGTCACCAATGTAGTGGCCTGGCGGAGGGAGGCCAGAGAAAAGGCAGGACGCCAGGCAGGTTTAGTTAACGGTCTTTATTAGGCTGTGAGCTCCTGCTCACAGCGTAGTCCACCTAACCACACCTCCCAACGGGCTGACCTTTAACCCCTTACGCCTGTCCATCAAGTGACGAAGGGGCTGACCCAAGGAGTGGCCTGATCCCCAGGGACCGCCACAAAGTTCTCTTTTAACCTTTTATCTATAATTACATAGAGACTGGGAGGTCTATACCCTATATGTATTTTGAAACTGGATTTATATTAAGGCTACATTTGTTGTTAATGTAATCCTGATCCCTATGTATTAATATCACTGTGATGCTTATCATTTTTTTTGAAATTTAATAAAAAGATTTGAAAAGAAAGATGTAGCGGAGGTAGAGTTCGGGGATGGGGGCCGGTGTACATCTGGAACAGGGATTGTTCGACGTACCCGACAAGGAGGCAGGCGTAGCTAGGGCCCATGTGATTGCCCATAGCTACACCTCTGGTTTGGAGGAAGTGGGAGGAGTCAAAGGAGAAGTTGTTGAAGGTAAGAACCAGCTCTGCTAGACGGGGGAGAGTGTTAGTAGATGGGGATTGGCTGGTTCTACGGTCGAGGAAGAAACGGAGGGCTTCAAGACCATCCTTGTGGGGGATGAAAGTGTAGAGGGACTGGACATTCAAGACCACCCTTGTGGGGGGTGGAGGTGTAGAGGGACTGGACATTCAAGACCACCCTTGTGGGGGGTGGAGGTGTAGAGTGACTGGACATTCAAGACCACCCTTGTGGGGGATGGACGTGTAGAGTGACTGGACATCCATGTTGTAACAAAGTACTTAAGTACACGCTAAGATACAACGCATCATTTTATTGAAGCACTTGCACATAGGACCTGCAGTACATTACAGCTCCGAGCTGCAACATCTACTGCCTGACGTAGGCAAGTTCTTAATATTATAAAGCACGTACTAGGCTACTGGGACTACTACTAACAAGCACTACGATTGGCTAGCATGCAATAGTCCATCTACATCTCTTCTTGTAGAAATAAAGGAACAACAGTAGCTTAAGCAATGAAAACAAATGTGATGAATATACTAGCACAGTTACACAAAATCACCATATCTAACGGTTGGCCTACAAACCCGTCCGGCCCTCGTGCGGTAAGAGACCGCCTCACCTCCTTTCACGGGAGAACAGACGGGGGAGGAGACGGGGCAACAGGCGACTTGACAGGACTAGTGGGAGATGACATGGGCGCGCCAGGCACCGACCGACGCGGGGAACCCGCGACAGGAACAACGGTTGGTGGTGGGGGTTGGGTTACCACTCAAGTACAGGTATCAGATGAACCAGAAATGGTACAAGAAGGTACACATGTTAGTGAGAGTTTGAATCAGCCTGAAAATGGAGGTTCAAGTGGGGTTGACAGTCAAACAAAATTGACTGATGGACTGGAATCTATGAATGTAGGTCAAAAGGAAGGCTGGACCTGATTAAAAATGTGTCCAAGTGGTTCTAAACAGTCAGAGACTTTTGGTCAGAGAAGATATCCAGAAAGAAGGAGAAACCCAGTGGTTAGGTTAAATTTGTGAAGTTATTTCCTGAAATGCACATATCATTGTATATGCAACATATATGCATAATGCCTCATTTTATTCAGGTTATATAAAAGTAAACTATCAGACCATTGTAAAAATTTCATACCGTTGGTTATATTCAAAACAAATTGTCCACAAGGTAATAATTTTTTTTTATTAGGGTGGAAGGAGTTGTAATAGCGCCACCTTTGGTGGAGGATTGTAAATGATTGAATAAACCACAGTGCAGCTATGCAGCCATGAGTTAACTTGTTATTCTGTGTCTGAGCTCAAGATATCATAGGTGGTAAACGTAAACATGAACTAGTAGAAGAGATAACAAAGCTTGTTTATCCTTCCTGTGAAGTTACAGTAGACCACCTAGTGGCATAGAAATGTTACTGTAAATGGGGGGCTTATGATTGGCTCGGTGAGGGGATTGTGGTGTGGGCCGCCTAAAAGGTGAGATAGTATAATGTCAAGGCGCCCTTGCATTGTGTTTGACGTGTATTAACCATTTATTGTTGAATAAGATTAACATAAACATAAAGTACATTATGGATATTTAAATAATTGGTACCCATGTAGTTAATGGAATATTTTCGTAGCGTAGTATCTAACAAAAAACAAAAGTTGTTTACTGCACAGTATCACTGTTAGCTAATTCTGCTGTGAAGTCAGAGAACTGGTGGGCAGTTTACTGCCACCATCTCACCATGATATCATGCAATAAAACCTCAAAGCAAATCTGCAAAGTCTTCGCTTTTCATTTTCCATTAATTTCCCTCTAAATTAATTTCTTCCACAGAAGGACATCATCGTTGCACTAATGAGGGAGGATGATTTCGCAGGCACTTCAAACGCAACAATATGGGTCAAGGTTAAAACTGCAGGGGATTAGATTCCCAACAATTAGCAGAAGATAGAGGAGCAAATATCATGGCAAATTGCAGAGAGAAATTGTATTGGAATAATAGTGGATTTGAATTTCCCCAGTATTGTGGGATCATCTTCATGAGATAGGATTACAACGGGTAGAGTGTTTAAAGAGTATCCAAGAATGCTTTTTGTGCCAGAAGATAGATAGTCCACCTATGGATGGGGCCATTCCGTGCCCGGGTGGTGTTAGAGAGGGGCTATTCGCTGTCCACGGGCAACCTGGGGGATTTCCGGGACCGCTGGGCACCGCAGGGTATTGGATGCATCCTGGATAGGGATTGTAATATAGTTTTATCATCGTTTCTTTTGGTTTATTTGTTTCTATTGTATTCTGGTTGTGGGTTCTGTATTGTTTTATTGAATGTAAATATTGTTTTAAAATAATTGAATACTTTTTTTGATTTAAAAAAAAGGATTGGCCGTGCTGGGCGTAGTCCGATGGAACGGTCAGATAAATGGGTGAAGTGTCCGTTGGTGGACACTTTGGCATTAGTGGCCGTATCTCAGTAAGTTTCTGTTTGGGTTTAAACTTCAGCAGCATCAGTTTGACTTCCCAATCCCTCCCAACACGGCCGTTCCCACTCTACCTGTCCATCCTTCTATACCTCCGTCGTGCCAATCCCACAGCTACTGCCGGTCACCGTCCCCTCTCTTGGCCTTACCTCTCACCAGAGTAGTGTCTGTGGCTCCGATCACACGATCTCACCGCTCACACTGCCAGAAATAACATTGGAAGGTGAGTGAACTGAACACCAGAGACAGCACTGAATATGTGTAACGCAGACCAATAGACAGCAAAACGCACAGTGAATGATTACCAGCTCCTTCCTTCAGTGTCCCGGACAGGTGAGTGGCTGCTTCAGGTTGTCAGTGTAACTTCTACCCACATTATAGACAATAGACAATAGGTGCAGAAGGCCATTTGGCATTTCGAGCCAGCACTGCCATTCAATGTGTGTAAGAAAATAACTGCAGATGCTGGTACAAATCGAAGGTTTTTATTTCACAAAATGCTGGAGTAACTCAGCAGGTCAGGCGGCATCTCAGGAGAGAAGGCATGGGTGACGTTTCGGGTCGAGACCCTTTTTCAGACCACCATTCAATGTGATCAAGCTGATCATTCACAATCAGTACCCCCTGACACCACTAGCTTTAAGAGTTCTATCTAGCTCTCTCTTGAAAGCATCCAGAGAATTGGCCTCCACTGCCTTCTGAGGCAGAGAATTCCACAGATTTACAACTCTGACTGAAAAAGTTTTTCCTCATCTCCGTTCTAAATGGCCTACCCCCTATTCTTAAACTGTGGCCCCTGGTTCTGGACTCCCCCAACATTGGGAACATGCCTCTAACGTGTCCAACCCCTTAATAATCTTATATGTTTCAATAAGATCCCTTGTCATCCTTCTAAATTCCAGTGTATACAAGCCTAGTTGCTCCAGTCTTTCAACATACGACAGTCCCGCCATTCCGGGAATTAACCTAGTGAACCTATGCTGCACGCCCTCAATAGCAAGAATATCCTTCCTCAAATTTGGAGTCCAAAACTGCACACAGTACTCCAGGTGCGGTCTCACTAGGGCCCTGAACACTTCAGAAGGACCTCTTTGCTCCTACACTCAACTCCTCTTGTCGTAAAGATCAACATGCCATTAGCTTTCTTCACTGCCTGCTGTACCTGCATGTTAACTTTAAGTGACTGATGAACAAGGACACCCAGATCTCTTTGTACTTCCCCATTCCCTAACTTGATACCATTCAGATAATAATGTTCTGGACTTCCCCAACATCGGGAACAATCTTCCTGCATCTAGCCTGTCCAACCCCTTAAGAATTTTGTAAGTTTCTATAAGATCCCCCCTCAATCTTCTAAATTCCAGCGAGTACAAGCCGAGTCTATCCAGTCTTTCTTCATATGAAAGTCCTGCCATCCCAGGAATCAATCTGGTGAACCTTCTCTGTACTCCCTCTATGGCAAGAATGTCTTTCCTCAGATTAGGAGACCAAAACTGTACGCAATACTCCAGGTGTGGTCTCACCAATGCCCTGTACAACTGCAGCAGAACCACCCTGCTCCAATACTCAAATCCCCTCGCTATGAATGCCAACATACCATTCGTTTTCTTCACTGCCTGCTGCACCTGCATGCCTACTTTCAATGACTGGTGTACCACGACACCCAGGTCTCGTTGCATCTCCCCTTTTCCTAATCAGCCACCATTCAGATAATAGTCTGCTTTCCTGTTCTTGCCACCAAAGTGGATAACCTCACATTTATCCACATTATACTGCATCTGCCATGCATTTGCCCACTCACCTAACCTATCCAAGTCACCTTGCAGCCTCCTAGCATCCTCCTCACAGCTAACACTGCCCCCCAGCTTCGTGTCATCCGCAAACGTGGAGATGTTGCATTCAATTCCCTCGTCCAAATCATTAATATATATTGTAAATATCTGGGGTCCCAGCACTGAGCCTTGCGGTACCCCACTAGTCACTGCCTGCCATTCTGAAAAGGACCCGTTTATTCCTACTCTTTGCTTCCTGTCTGCCAGCCAGTTCTCTATCCACATCAATACTGAAAAGAGGTAAAAGAACCATTAGGAGGCAGTGATCACAATTGGATACGTTTTACTCTACAACGTGAGAGGGAGAAGGGAAAATCGGAAGTGTCAGTATTACAGTATAGCAAAGGGGATTACAGAGCCATGAGGCAGGAGCTGGCCAGACTTGACTGGAAGGAGGCCCTCGCAGGGAAGATGGTGGAACAGCAATGGCAGGTATTCCTGGGAATAATGCAGAAATTGCAGGATCAATTCATCCCAAAGAGAAGGAAAGATTCTAAGGGGAGTAAGAGGCACCCGTGGCTGACAAGGGAAGTCAAGGACAGCATAAAAATAACAGAGAAGACGTATAACATAGCAAAGAAGAGTGGGAAGCCAGAGGATTGGGACTCTTTTAAAGAGCAACAGAAGATAACTAAAAAGGCAATACGGGGAGAAAAGATGAGGGTAAGCTAGCCAATAATATAAAGGAGGATAGTAAAAGCTTTATTAGGTACATGAAGAGGAAAAAAATAGTCAAGGCAAATGTGGGTCCCTTGAAGACAGAAGCAGGGGAATTTATTATGGGGAACAAGGAAATGGCAGACGAGTTGAACCGGTACTTTGGATCTGTCTTCACTGAGGAAGATACACACAATCTCCCAGATGTTCTAGTGGCAAGAGATCCTAGGGTGACGGAGGAACTGAAGGAAATCCACATTAGACAGGAAATGGTGTTGGGTAGACTGATGGGACTGAAGGCTGATAAATCCCCAGGGCCTGATGGTCTGCATCCCAGGGTACTTAAGGAGGTGGCGCTAGAAATTGTGGACGCATTGGTAATCATTTTCCAATGTTCTATAGATTCAGGATCAGTTCCTGTGGATTAGAGTGTAGCTAATGTTATCTCACTTTTTAAGAAAGGAGGGAGAGAGAAAACGGGAAATTATAGACCAGTTAGTCTGACATCAGTGGTGGGGAAGATGCTGGAGTCAATTATAAAAGATGAAATTGCGGAGCATTTGGATAGCAGTAACAGGATCGTTCCGAGTCAGCATGGATTTACGAAGGGGAAATCATGCTTGATTAATCTTCTGGAATTTTTTGAGGATGTAAATAGGAAAATTGACAAGGGAGAACCGGTGGATGTGGTGTACCTCGACTTTCAGAAAGCCTTCGACAAGGTCCCACATAGGAGATTAGTGGGCAAAATTAGAGCACATGGTATTGGGGGCAGGGTACTGACATGGATAGAAAATTGGTTGACAGACAGAAAGCAAAGAGGGGGATAAATGGGTCCCTTTCAGAATGGCAGGCAGTGACTAGTGGGGTACTGCAAGGCTTGGTGCTGGGACCGCAGCTATTTACAATATACATTAATGACTTGGATACAGGGATTAAAAGTACCATTAGCAAATTTGCAGATGATACAAAGCTGGGTGGGAGTGTGAACTGTGAGGAAGATGCTATGAGGTTGCAGGGTGACTTGGACAAGTTGTGTGAGTGGGCGGATGCATGGCAGATGCAGTTTAATGTGGATAAGTGTGAGGTTATCCACTTTGGTGGTAAGAATAGGAAGGCAGAATATTTGAATGGTGTTAAGTTAGGAAAAGGGGACGTACAACGAGATCTGGGTGTCTTAGTGCATCAGTCACTGAAAGGAAGCATGCAGGTACAGCAGGCAGTGAAGAAAGCCAATGGAATGTTGGCCTTCATAACAAGAGGAGTTGAGTATAGGAGCAAAGAGGTCTTTCTGCAGTTGTACAGGGCCATAGTGAGACCGCACCTGGAGTACTGTGTGCAGTTTTGGTCTCCAAATTTGAGGAAGGATATTCTTGCTATTGAGGGCGTGCAGCGTAGGTTTATTATGTTAATTCCCGGAATGGCGGGACTGTCATATGTTGAAAGACTGGAGCGACTAGGCTTGTATACACTGGAATTTAGAAGGATGAGAGGAGTTCTTATCGAAACATATAAGATTATTAAGGGGTTGGACACGTTAGAGGCAGGAAACATGTTCCCAATGTTGGTTGAGTCCAGAACCAGGGGCCACAGTTTAAGACTAAGTGGTAGGCCATTTAGAACGGAGATGAGTCAGTCAGAGAGTTGTAAATCTGTGGAATTCTCAGCCTCAGAAGGCAGTGGAGGCCAATTCTCTGAATGCATTCAAGAGAGAGCTAGATAGACCTCTTAAAGATAGCGAAGTCAGGGGGTATGGGGAGAAAGCAGGAACGGTGTACTGATTGAGAATGAACAGCCATGATCACATTGAATGGTGGTGCTGGCTCGAAGGGCCGAATGGCCTACTCCTGCACCTATTGTCTATGGTCTATTGTCACGTGGTTTCTGTGAAAAGCAAAGGGTGTGGTTGAGATCGGGTGAAACTGAAAGCACTGAAGCTCTCAGTAAAACAGAGCACACCCAGGTGCATGGATAGGCAAGGTTCAAAGGGTTTTGGGCCAAACGTGAGAAAATGGGACCAGCTTAGATGGTCGGTATCTTGGTCGGTATGGACATATTGGGCTGAAGGGTCTGTTACCGTGCTGTATGACTCTAAGCAGGCCCTTGGATCAAATTGCATCTATTTTCTTGCAAAGATTCTGACCTGTAAAGCAGATGAACTTAGCGCTGTTCAGCATGTGGGTATATGGTAATTTGCAATCACTGAGACATAGTTGAAAGACTAGCAACTAGCAAGTAACTGCTGCCTGTAGCTGAAACCTTCCAATCCAAGCATCATTCTGGAAAAACCTCTCTGAACCCTTTCCAAAGCCTCTGCCTGCAATGAGACGACCAGAACTGCAGGCAATAATCCAAACGCGACCTAAGCAAAGTTCTACAAAGCTGCATGATGATTTCCTGACTCTTATACCCTGTGAAAGCAAGCATACCACAGACTGAGGATAAAGATTGTAATTTAAAAAAGTTCACACCTCAGTAACAGGCAGTGTAACCATGTGCCATAAAAAACTTTCTTAAATGCCACTATCGTATCTGCCTCCAGTATCAGCACATTCCAGGCATTCACCACTGCTCTGTGTAAAAAAACATGCCCAGCACATCTACTTTAAACTTTGTCCCTCTCCCCTTAAAACTGGCTTCTAAAACTTGATATTTCCATTCTGTGAAAAAGGTTCTGAATATTAACTTTATCTATGCCTCTCTTAATTTCACACACTTCTACTAAGTCTCCCTTCAACCTCTGATGATCCAGAGAAAACAATGCAAATCTGTCCAATCGTAAACACGGAGTGCTGGAGTAACTCAGTGGGTCAGGCAGCATCTCTGGAGAACATGGATAGGTGATGTTTTGTGTCTGGGCCCTTCCTCAGACTAATTGTAGGGGGAGTGGAAAAGAAAACTAGAAGTGAGAAGAGGGACCCAGACAAATCACGGCCTCAGGTAAGGGTTTTACCTGACATTGAAGCAGATAGATGAGCTACCATCCACCTCATTGGAGACCCGCGGACTATCTTTAATCAGACTTTACTGCACTAAACATTGTTCCTTTTTATCCACTATCTATACACTGTGGACAACTCGATAGTAATCATGTCTAGTCTTTCAGCTGACTGGATACCATGCAAAAAAAATGTTTTTCACTGTACCTCGGTAGACGTGACAATAAACAAAACTAAAAACTAAAGGTGTAAGCTCAAAAGAAACACATAACTGCAAACTGTGAATCTAATTGAAGGACATTTGGTGGAAGGGGTGGGGAAGTGGAAGAAACCGGTGCAGGATCAGCAAGGGTGGGGGGAAACTAAGCGGGGGGGGGCTGCTGGTGGAGGGGTGGGGGGGAAGGAAGGTGCTTAGAGCAGTTACCTTAAATTGGAGAATTCAGTGTTCATACTGTTGGGTGGTAAGCTACACAAGTAGAATATGAGGTGCTGTTTCTCCAGTTAACGTGTGGCCTCATTCTGTCAATGGAGGAGGCCAAGGACAGAAAGGTCAGTTGGGGATGGGGAGCTAAAATGGATAGCAACCGGGAGATCCAGTGGGCCTTGGCGGGCCAAGCACAAGTCTTTGGCCAAGCGGTTGCCAAGTCTATGCTTGGTTTCGCCAGTGAACAAGAGACAACATTGGGAACACAGGATGCAGTAGATGAGGTTAGAGGAGGTGCACGTGAACCTCTGTCTCACCTGGACCCCACTGTTGAGGTTCCTGGATGGAGTCAAAGGGGGGAGGGAGAAGGACAGGTGTTACATTTTGGATGTCCTAATACGGAAAGCCCCATCTTGGGAGCAGGTGTGGTGGAGACGGAGAAATGGAGAGTTGGCAATAGCATCTTTGCAAGAGGCAGGGTGGGTTGATGTACAGTCCAGTTAGCCGGGTGTTGGTAGGTTTGCAGTCAATGATAGTCTGTCCCCTGTGATGGAGACAGAGAGATCAAGTAAGGGGAAAGTGGTCAACGATTGTCCAGGTGAATTTGAGGGCAGGGTGGAAGTTAGTGGTGAATTAATGAAGCCCATGAGTTCTGCACGGTTGCAGGAGGCAGCCCCGATGCAGTTGTCGATGTCAGAGTCACAGAGTGATGCAGTGTGGAAACAGGCCCTTCGGCCCAACTCGCCCACATCAGCCAACATGTCCCAGCTACACTAGTCCCACCTGCCTGCGTTTGGTCCATATCCCTCCAAACCTGTCCTATCCATGTACCTGTCTTGGATGTAGCAGAGAAAGAGTTGGGGGATGGTGCAGGTATACGCCTGGAAGAAATATTGTTCAATGTAACAACAAAAAGACAGATAGTTGGGTTCATACAAGTACCCATGACTACACCTTTAACTTGGAGAAAGTGAGAGGAGTGGAAAGAGAAGTTGTTGGGAGTGAGGACAAGTTCTGTTAGGCAGGGGAGAGAGCTAGGAGAGGAGAATTGGTTGAGTCTCTGTTCAAGGAAGAAACAGAGGTCCTGAGACCTTCCAGATGGCAGTAGAGGGACACCTCCTATCTGGGAACTTGGTCAAATGTTGCCAGCTATGATTTGTCCATCCCCCCTCTTTTCTCTTCCAGCTTTTTCCTGCTCCCCCCGCAATCAACCTGATGATTCCTGACCCTAAACGTTACCTATCCATTCTCTCCAGAGAGATGCAACCTGACCCATTAAGTTCCTTAGCATTTTCGTTTAGTGTAGTTTATTGTCACGTGTACTGAGGTACAGTGAAAAGCTTTTGTTGTGTGCTAATCAGTCAGCAGAAAGATAATACATGATTACAATGGATCCATTTACAGTGTATAGATCATGATAAGGGAGTAATGTTCAGTACAAGGTAAAGCCAGCAAAGTCCGATTGAGGATAGTCCGAGGGTCACCAAAGAGGTAGATAGTAGTTCAGCAGATAGAAACTCAGTAGGTAGCAGTTTTGTGTCCATCCCAGATATAAACCAACATATGCAGTTCTGTGTTATTCCAAATCTGTCCAACTCTCTTTGTTACTCCACCCCCCTACCCAGCCATCACTCTGGTAAATCACCGTACTCTTTCCAAAGCTTTCACATCTTCCTCTATTTGGGCAATCAGAACTACTCAGAGGATTGAAGGGGGACCTCACTGAAACATGCAGAATAGAGAAAGGCTTGGATAGAGTGGATGTAGAGAGGATGTTTCCACTAGTGGGAGAGTCTAAGACTAGAGGTTAAAGCCTCAGAATTAAAGGGGGCTTTCAGGGAGGAGATGAGGAGGAATTTATTGAGTTAGAGGGTGGTGAATCTGTGGAATTCTTTGCCACAAAAGGCTGTGGAGGCTGTCAATGGATATTTTTTAAGGCAGAGAAAGATAAATTCTTGATTAGTGTGGGTGTCAGGCAGTGTGGCAGTGCTAATTTCTTTGGTGCCAGAGCTGTCACTGGTGCAGGAACGGCTGCTGTTGAATTTCCCGCTGGTTAAAATTCCCCGCTGTTTATTTTGGCTTTTTTTTACAGAGGTGCCGTAGCGGCGCTCTGGTGAGCTCCGTCCGGCAACATTGCACCCCTGGTGTCAGGGGTTCTGGGGAGAAGGCAGGAGAATGGGGTTAGGAGGAAGAGAGAGAGAGATCAGCCATAATTGAATGGGGGAGTAGACTTGATGGGCCAATTGGACTAATTTTGCTTCTATCACTTACGACCTTGTGACCTACTCCAAAAATGGCCTAACTAAGTCCTATAAAGCAGCATCATGACTTCCTGACTCTTATACTGAGTGCCCTGACCTACGAAGGCTAGCGTATCATATTGCTCATTTACCTCTCTATCTACTTGTGTTGCCATGTTCAGGGACTTAAGAACTTGGACAAGATCTCTCTGCACATCAATGTTGTTAAGGGTCATGCTATTAATGGTATACTTTCCTCTTGTATTTGACCTCACACTATCTCATATCAAACTCCATCTGCTATTTTCCGACCCACTTCTGCAGCTGATCAACATCTCACATTATACTTTGACAGACTTCCTCAGTCTGTGACCGCAGCAATCTTGGTGTCATCTGCAAATTACTAACCGGCCCATCTGCATAGGGCAGGTATAGACAAATGGGAATGAGGCAGTTAAGAATCCAGATGACTAAATCACCGTGGTGCATCTTAAATTTCTGTATCTGCGTAACATGGGGGACTTCAGTTCAGTTTATTGTCATGTGTACTGAGGTTCTGCTTTTGTTGCATGCTAACAAGTCAGCAGAAAGACGATACATGATACAATCGCGCCATTTACAATGTATAGATACATGATAAGGGAATAACGTTTAGTGCAAGGTAGAGCCAGTAAAGTCTGATCAAAGTTAGTCTGAGGGTCACCAATGAGGTCGATAGTCGTTCAGGACTGTTTTCTGGTTGTGGTAGGATGATTCAGTTGCCTGATAGCAGGTTGGAAGAAACTGTCCCTGAATCTGGAGGTGTGCGTTTACACGCACCTATCCTTTTGCATGATGGGAGAGGGGAGAAGAGGGAGTGGCCAGGATGTGACGTCCTTGATTATGCTGCTGGCCTTGCCGAGGCAGCATGAGGTATAAATGGAGTCAATGTAAGAGAGGTTGGTTTGTGTGATGATCTGGGCTGTGTCCACAATTCACTGCAAATTCCTTGCGGTCTTGGATGGAGCTATTCCCAAACCAAACTGTGATGCATTCCAATAAGCTGGTGAGATTTGTTGGGGACATTATTGTTGGGAATTTTGAAAATTATAAAGAAGATGAGTAGATTATAATATGGTTAGCCCTCGAGTTCACAAACTAGGGATGCATGGTGGGAAAGATGGCCAACATAGAATGTTAGGCTTCACAATACAGTTTAATTGAAATAGCTAAAACTAATACATTAATCTGAAAAGCAGGGTTCCTTATTTATTGAGGGTGGGAGAGGGTGGAGTACACAGGACCCTCCAGTTCACAGGAACTGATCCAGAGTCGAGAGAACATTGGAAAATGATCACCAATGCATCCATGATTTCTAGGGCCACCTCCTTGAGTACTCCTTGTTTCCCATTATAAATTCACCTGTTTCTGATTGTAAGGGACCTACATTTGGCTTCACTAATCTTTTCCTTGTTTGCATATCTAAAGACGCTTTTACAGTCAGTTTTTATATTACCCACAAGCTTTCTTTCATGCTCTTTTTTCCCCCTCTTAATTAACCCCTTTGTTCTCTGTTGAATTCTAAATATCTCCTAGTCCTCCAGTTTGCTGTTTCCTCTGACCAATTTATATGCTTCTTCCCTGGATTTAACACTATCCTTGATTCTCCTCATTAGCCACGGTTGAGCCTCCTTCTCCATTTTATTTTTTTGCCAAACATGGATGAACAATTTTTGGAGTTCATCCATCCGATCTTTAAATCTTTGCCATTGCATCTCCACTGTCAATTTGCCAGTCTATCCTAGCCAATTCCCGCCTCATACCTTCAAAGTCTCCTTTCTTGAAATACAGGACCTGAGTCTCTGAATTAAATCGTGTCACTCTCCTTCCTAATGCAGAATTCCTCCATATTATGGTCACTATTGCCCAAGGGGCTTTGCACAAAGAGATCGCTAGCTAATCCTTCCTCATTACACAATACCCAGTCTAGAATGGCCTGTCCTCTAGTCAGTTCCACTACATATTGGCTTAAAAACCCCATCCCGTATACATTCCAGAAAATCCTCCTCCTCAGCGCTGTTACCAATTTGGTTGGCCCGATCTTTATGTAGATTATACCTCAGAAGGCAGTGGAGGCCAATTCTCTGAATGCATTCAAGAGAGAGCTAGATAGTGCTCTTAAGGATAGCGGAGTCAGGGGGTATAGGGAGAAGGCAGGAACGGGGTACTGATTGAGAATGATCAGCCATGATCACATTGAATGGCGGTGCTGGCTCGAAGGGCCGAATGGCCTCCTCCTGCACCTATTGTCTATTGTCTATTAAAATCACCCATAGATAGACACAAAATGGAGGTGTAATTCAGCATCTCAGGAGTGAAGGAATGGGTGACGTTTCGGGTCGAGACCCTTCTTCAGAACCGAACCGACCCCACCTGAAACATCACCCACTCCTTCTCTCTAGAGATGCTGCCTGTCCCGCTGAGTTACTCCTGCACTTTGTGTCTATCATTGATTTAAAGCAGTATCTGCAGTTGAGAAAGTGATGATGAGCAGCCTGAGAGTCAGACAGCATGGATTTTAGAGATACAACGCAGAAACAGGCCCTTCGGCCCACCGGGTCCGCGCTGCCCAGCGATCCCCGCATATTAACACTATCCTACACCCACTAGGGACAATTTTTACATTTGCCCAGCCAATTAACCTACAAACCTGTACGTCTTTGGAGTGTGGGAGGAAACCGAAGATCTCGGAGAAAACCCACGTAGGTCACGGGGAGAACGTACAAACTCCGTACAGACAGCACCCGTAGTCAGAGGAGAAGAGGCCCTTTCATGGAAAGAGGCCCTGCGGCTTAACCAATCCATGCTGACAAAAATGCCCCATCTGGAGTAGTCCCACCTGCCCATATCCCTCCAAACATTTCCCCTGAATAACTACGCACCTCAGTTTGACCAGTTTTACCAGGGTTCCTCCATGCCAGACAAATTAATTCTGCCTTCCTGTTCAGGGCAGTCAATCATACATCCCCTCTGGAATTCAGCTCTCTGGTGCAGGTTTGGATCAAGGCTGAGAAGGCCTACCGGGAGGAGGTGGCTGATCTGGCACTCTGGTGTCGGAACAATAGCCTCCTCTTGAATGTCAAAAACACCAAGGAGTTGGTTGTGGACTTTAGAAGGGCTCAACATCCAAGGACGTACACACCACTGGAAATAAATGGGTCTACTGTGGATAGGGTGAGCAGCTTTAAATACCTGGGAGTCCACATCAAAGAGGATCTGACATGGACAACACACATTGCCGCACTGGTGGGTAAGGCAAAGCAGCGCCTTTACCACCTTAGACAGCTGAGGAAATTCAGAGTGTCTCTGAGGATCCTTCAATGCTTCTACTCTGAGGCTGTAGATAGCATCCTGTCCAGCAACATCACAGTCTGGTTTGGGAACAGCTCTGCCCAGGACAGGAAGGCCCTGCAGAGAGTAGTGCGTTCGGCAGAATACACCATGGGAACTACACTCGCCCCCCTGCAGGACCTATACATCAGGAGGTGCAGATCAACAGTAAGCAAGACTATGAGGGACCCCTACCACCCCAGCAACGGATTGTTCCAGCTGCTACGGTCAGGCAAACGCCTCCGCTGTCACGCTGTGAAAACGGAGAGGATGAGACGGAGTTTCTTCCCACAGGCCATCGGGACTGTTAACTATTATAACTCCAGGGACATCATTTTCTTTTCTGTATTAATTTTAATTTATATGCTGTAATTGTAACTTTTTTTGCACAATCTGCAGGCATTGCCACTTTCATTTCACTGAACATCGTTAATGTGAATGTGACAAATAAACTTGACTTGACTGTGATGAGGTTTGCAGTCCAGTGGTCCTGGCAAATCCCAAACTGCTCATTAATGAGTAGGTTATTGGGGAGTAATTGCTACTTGATTGCTCTGTTGACAACAGCTCCCATTACTTTGTTGATGACTGAGAGTTGGCTGTTTGGGCCGTAATTAGATGGATTGTACTGACTTGCCTTTTGTGAATAGGACACACCTAGGATATTTTCCACATTGTCACATAGATTTCTATGTTGTAAAGGCACCATAATTGGTTGGCAATAGGCAAAACGTGTTCTGGAGCACACGTCCTCAGAGCTAAACTGGGATGTTGCCTGCTCCCAAAGCCAGAGGTCTCAGCCATTGCTTGATATCCCGTGGAATGAATCTAACTGGCAGCCTTCTGCGATGGTGGTAACTCTGGCAGAATCAGTGTTCTACCATCTATTCGGCAGTTCTGGATGAATACATATTTGGATGTTTCAGCCTTTCCTTTAGTACTCACATGCTCAGCCCCACTATCATTGAGAATGCCTAGAAGCCTCTTCAGCTGCTAATTATCCACCATGTTTAAGGAACAGATTCAGGCAATTTGGCCCATCAAGTCTACTCCGCTATTCAATCATGGCTGATCTATCCTGAGCACCCTGATCAGCCAAACAAGATGGCTGAACATTCTCATACATCTCCTCTACCTGCCTACCAGTTTAATGACATCCTTCCTAATGCAGAGCAACGAGAAATGTACACTGTACTTTAAATGTGACCTTACTAACGTCTTGTTCTTGATTAGTACGGGTATCAGGGGTTATGGGAAGAAGGCAGGAGAATGGACAGGAGGGAGATCAGCCATGAATGAATGGCGGAGTAGACATGATGGGCCGAATGGCCTAATTCTGCTCCTATCACTTATGACCTCAAGAACATGACTTGTTCTCAGTACATTGACCGATGTGCTGTCAACCGACTGCCGAATAGACCAACATCCTTCCTATAGCAGAGCAACCAGAAGTGTACACAGTAGTTTACATGTGGCCTTACCAACGTTTACATCTAGGTCATTTTTATATATCATAAAGAGAAAGTTATGTTAACATTGTACAACATCTTGTATAAGAAAATAACTGCAGATGCTGGTACAAATCGAAGGTGTTTATTCACAAAATGCTGGAGTAACTCAGCAGGTCAGGCAGCATCTAGGAGAGAGGGAATGGGTGATGTTTGGGGTCGAGACCCTTCTTCAGACTGATGTCAGGGGGGCGGGACAAAGGAAGGATATAGGTGGAGACAGGAAGATAGAGGGAGATCTGGGAAGGGGGAGGGGAAGAGAGGGTCAGAGGAACTATCTAAAGTTGGAGAAGTCGATGTTCATACCACTGGGCTGCAAACTGCCCAGGCGAAATATGAGGTGCTGTTCCTCCAATTCCCGGTGGGCCTCACTATGGCACTGGAGGAGGCCCATGACAGAAAGGTCAGACTGGGAATGGGAGGGGGAGTTGAAGTGCTCAGCCACCGGGAGATCAGGTTGGTTAAGGCGGACCGAGCGCTGGTGTTGAGCGAAGCGATCGCCGAGCATGCGCTTGGTTTCGACGATGTAAATAAGTTGACATCTGGAGCAGCGGATGCAATAGATGAGGTTGGAGGAGGTGCAGGTGAACCTCTGTCTCACCTGGAAAGACTGTTTGGGTCCTTGGATGGAGTTGAGGGGGGAGGTAAAGGGACAGGTGTTGCATCTCATGCGGTTGCAGGGGAAAGTGCCCGGGGATGGAGTGGTTTGGGTAGGAAGGGACGAGTGGACCAGGGAGTTACGGAGGGAATGGTCTCTGCGGAACGCAGAAAGGGGAGGGGATGGGAAGATATGGCCAGTGGTGGGGTCCTGTTGTAGGTGACGGAAATGTTGGTGGATGATTTGTTGGATTCGCTGGCTGGTGGGGTGGAAGGTGAGAACGAGGGAGATTCTGTCCTTGTTGCGAGTGGGGGGAGGGGGAGCAAGAGCGGAGCTGCGGGATGATGAAGAGACCCTAGTGAGAGCCTCATCTATAATGGAAGAGGGGAAGCCCCGTTTTCCTGAAGAACGAGGACATCTCTGACGCCCTAGTCTGAAACACCTCATCCCGGGCGCAGATGCGGCGTAGACGGAGGAATTGGGAGTAGGGGATAGACTTTTTGCAGGAGACCTGGTGGGAAGAAGTTTAGTCCAAATAGCTGTGGGAGTCAGTGGGTTTATAGTAGATGTCAGTCACTAGTCTGTCTCCTGTGATGGAGATGGTGAGGTCCAAAAACGGGAGGGAGATGTCGGTGATAGTCCAGGTATATTTAAGAGCAGGATGGAAATTGGAGGTGAAGTGTATGAAGTCAGTGAGTTCTGCATGGGTGCAAGAGGTAGCACTAAAGCAGTCATCGATGTAGCGGAGGTAGAGTTCGGGGATGGGGGCCGGTGTACGCCCGGAACAGGGATTGTTCGACGTACCCGACAAAGACGCAGGCATAGCTAGGGCCCATGCGAGTGCCCATTGCTACGCCTCTGGTTTGGAGGAAGTGGGAGGAGTCAAAGGAGAAGTCGTTAAGGGTAAGAACCAGCTCTGCTAGGCGGTGGAGAGTGTTGGAAGATAGGGATTGGCTGATTCTACGGTCGAGGAAGAAACGGAGGGCTACGAGACCATCCTTGTGGGGGATGGAAGTGTAGAGACTGGACATCCATGGTAAAGATGAGGGAGTGGGGGCCTGGGAACCGGAAGTTATCGAGGAGATGGAGAGCGTGTGAGGTGTCTTGGACGTAGGTGGGGAGGGATTTAACCTGGGGGGATAGGATGGAGGCGAGGTAGGTGGAAATAAGTTCGGTGGGACATGAGCAGGCAGAGATAATGGGTCTGCCGGGACAGTTCTGTTTATGGATTTTGGGTAGGAGGTAGAATCGGGCCGTGCGGGGCTGGGGAACTATAAGTTTGGAGGCATTGGAGGGTAGTTCGCCAGAAATGGTGAGGTCCATGATGGTGCTGATGATAAAGGTCTGGACAACATCTTGGTCAGCTCCTGACTATATGTCAGAGTATCAAAAATACAGAATAAAACCTGCTGCCTATTCCAGCATTTTCTAACTTCATTTCTTGGTCATTTTGTTGAGATGGTCTGTGCGATGGACTGGGCTACCTCTTCACTACTTCCCTTCTCACAGTCCTTGTGAAAACAGAAATCTCCCATTGTATGTGTGTAAGAAGGAACTGCAGATGCTGGTTTAAACCGAAGATTGTACCACTGATTGTGCTCCACGGTTGCCTAATCTCTATTATCAGCAGGTTTCTCCCACTAAAACCATGCATCGGTTCCAGTGTCACACCCAGTTCCAGTTCAACAACATTGCTGATGTGGCGGCTCCCAAGGGTCGGGCCAAACCACTACTGACCCCTCGGCACGGGAATGGAAGGAAACAGGGTGATGGTGGAAGACTGAGGGCATCTCTGATGTCCTGGTATGGAACACCTCTTCTTGGGCCCAGATGCGGCGTAATTGGAGGAATGGAGTAGGGGATAGAGTGTTTGCAGGAAGCAGGGTGGGAAGAAGTGTAGTTGAGATAGTTGTGAGAGTCAGTGGGTTTGTAATAGATGTCAGTTAATAGTCTATTTCCTGTGATGGAGACTGAGATCAAGAAAGGGGACGGAGGTTTCGGAGATAGTCCAAATGAATTTGAGTGTAGGATGGAAATTGGTGGTGAAGTTAATGAAGTTGGGAGATCATGTTACAGTTAATAATAATATAATAATAATATATTCCTTTATTGGTCCCGTACCGGGGAAATTTGCAGTGTTACAGCAACAAAGTGGATAACAAGAGAGTAAGAGAACATTCATTATAAATAAAAGATACCTAGATTGTCATTTGTTTCCGAGTGTTATTAGCTGTTATTGTTGACTCGTCTGCTGGGAGCAGTGCTGGTTGTGCAATAAGTAAGGTATTGATGAGTATTTAGAAAATTGTGTTCAGTTTTGGTTTTTATAGGAAAGATGTCAAGCTGGAAAGGGTGCAGATATTTGTAAGGATGGTGCCAGAACTCAAGAGCCTGAGTTATAGGGAGAGATTGAACAGGCTAGGACTTTATTCCTTGGAGCACAGGAGGATGAGGGATGATATTTTTGAGGTGTAAAATGCATAAAAACATAGAAAATAGGTGTAGGAGGCCATTCGGCCCTTCGAGCCAGCACTGCCATTCGTTGTAATCATGGCTGATCATCCCCAATCAATAATCCCCTTCTCCCCATATCCCTTGATTCCACTAGCCCCTAGAGCTCTATCTAACAATCCATCCAGTGATTTGGCTTCCACTGCCCTCTGTGGGGGAGAATTCCACAGATTCACAACTCTCTGGGTGAAAAAGTTTTTTCTCACCTCAGTTTTAAATGGCCTCCCATTTATTCTAAGACTGCGGCCCCTGGTTCTGGACTCGCCCAACATTGGGAACATTTTTCCTGCATCTAGCTTGTCCAGTCCTTTTATAATTTTATATGTTTTTATAAGATCCTCTCTCATCCTTCTAAACTCCAGTGAATACAAGCCTAGTCTTTTCAATCTCTCCTCATATGACAGTCCCACCATCCCGGGGATCAATCTCGTGAACCTACGCTGCACTGCCTCAATTACAAGGATGTCCTTCCTCAAATTAGGAGACCAAACCTGTACACAATACTCCAGATGTGGCCTTACCAGGGCCCTATACAACTGCAGAAGAACCTCTTTACTCCTATATTGAAATCCTCTTGTTATGAAGGCCAACATTCCATTAGCTTTCTTCACTGCCTGCTGTACCTGCACGCCAACCTTCAGTGAATGGTGTACAAGGACACCCAGGTCTCGCTGCACCTCCCCCTTACCTAACCTAACACCATTGAGATAATAATATGCCTCCTTGTTTTTGCCGCCAAAGGGGATAACCTCACATTTATCTATATTATACTGCATCTGCCACGCATCTGCCCACTAATCATGAGAGGAATAGATAGGGTGAGTGCACAGTGTCTTTTGCCCAGAGTAGGGGAGTAGAGAATCTATGGACATCATTTAGGGTGAGGAGGGAAAGATTTAACAGCAACTTGAGGGGTAACATTTTTATGGAAGGAGCTGCTAGAGGAGGTAGTTGAGGCAGATACTATCGCAACGTTTAAGAAACATTTAGACAAGTCCATGGATAGCATAGGTTTAGTGGGATATGGGCCAAACGCAGGTGGGACTAGTTTACATGGGGGATATAGGTTAACATGAACAAGTTGGGCCGAAAGGGCTGTTTTCACGCTGGTGGGATCATGTTAACATCGCCCGGGGTGGCTCGGCCGCGGGGCCTTCCATCGCCCGGCGAGGCTTGGCCGCGGGTCTTAACATCGCCCGGCGCGGCTCGGCCGCGGGACTTAACAACGCACGGGGCAGCTCGGCCGCGGGACTTAACATCGCCGGTGCGGCTCGGCCGCGGGGCCTACCATCGCCCGGCGCGGCTTTCCATCGCCCGGTACGGCTCAGCCATGGGGCCCTCAATCGCCCGGTACGGCCGCGGGACGTTTCAGCGCTCGGTGCGGCTCGGCCACGGGGACTTCCATCCCCTTGCGGGGGCTGTGCGGGTCGGTCGCCTCGGTAGGGGTCGAGCTGTCTGTCCGTGGGAGGGGCATGGGGGTAGAGAGGGGAAGTTTTGTTGCCTTCCATCACAGTGAGGGGGTGTTTGGAGTCACTGTGAGGGATGTTTGTGTTGGGGTCGTGTGTCTTGTGTTCTTTTTTTTTGTGTTCTGTGACTGCTGGAAAATGTCATTTTGTTCGGTATCTCGGTATCGAATGACAATAAAAGAATACAATACAATACAATACAATGTTGAAGGTGTCAGGAATGTTGGGGTATAAATGTTGGATGCAGAGGCTGCTGGAGTGAAAGGTAAAGATCAGGGAACTCTATATTTGTTCTGAAGATAGACACAAAAAGCTGAAGTCACTCAGCTGGTCAGACAGCATCTCTGGAGTAAAGGAATAGATGACATTTTGGGTCAAGACCCTTCTCAGACTGATAATCTGACAAGCTACCTATCAATGATCTCCAGAGTTACTCCAGCATTTTGTGTCATCGTACAACATCTCATATTTGTCAGAGTCAAATTCCATTTGTAATTCCTTGACCTACCTTCCCTTAAGTATAGCAGCGTGTCTTAATATCTACCATCCATTGGCTCTGACATCCAACATTATGATGGACACAAAATGCTGGACAGCTTAGCGGGACAGGCAGCATCTTTGGAGAAGGAATAGGTGACTTTTCGGGTCGAGACCCCAACATTATAAAATGCATTGAGAGACTGGTGATGGCACACATTAACTGCCATCTTCCTGGCCCTAAACTCATTTCTGGAACACCTAGACAACAAGGTCAGACTATTGACTATAACTCTGCTTTCAACACCAAAATCCCATCCAAACTCCAGGACCTAGGAATCAGCTGTGCCACTGGGTCTGCAACTTTCTGGCCCTCAGACTTTAATCTCTGAGTGTAAGGGCTAACATTACGAATGCAGCAATGTGGGTGTTATTGCAGGAGTGTAAAAGCTCCAGCTCGGATTATTCCTGGGGCATCCTGTTGTCAGCATGGAAGCGTGGTTTATGGCTGATCGTATCCTCTGATATCAGCAACTGGCCTCAAAGCTTTGAAGTGTTAAGAAGAACATCTTGCCATATGGACTGCCCTTTGTTCCCAAGAAAGAAGAGGTCACGATGGACACGACAGACACGGAGGTCCCGAAAGACACATAAAGATTTATAGGACATTGTAAACTTGCCATATAAGGCAGCGATGGAAAAATACTGGCACATGTATTTAGGGTATAAAAGGTGTGTAAATGTAAGCTTTCGGAGAGAGAGAGACTACACTAGCTTCCTGAGTGTTTTTGAACACTCCGGTATCTAAGCTCTCTCCCACCTGGGTGAGTAGAATAAAGAGGTTAAACAATTTTGGTTGTCTGACTATTCTGTTAATAGGTCACGAACTACAACATTAGGATAAGTGACAACTCCTCCTCCACAATAACATCAACATCGGTTCCCCGCAAGGATCAGTACCCTACTATACACCCTTTACACTTACAAATGTACGGCCGAATTCAGCTCTAATTCCATCTACAATTTTGCAGACAACACCACTGTGGTGGGCTGAATCATGAACAATAATAAGATAGAGTACAGGAAGGAGATGGAGAATTTAGTGATATGGTGTCAGAACGATATCCTTGCCGTTAATATTACCAATGATCTGTCGTGGACCAACCACAAGGAGGGGATGTTGCTTCATTGATTAAGGTGAATGTCAAAGCTGTAGTCCAAAATTGATTGTTCGTCCAGTGAGGTTATATGGGTGGAGCTGAGAAATGAAAAGGGGATGATCGCCTTGTTGGGAGTGTACTACAGGTGCCAAAATAGTCAACGGGAATTACAAGATCAAATATGCCAGGAGATTGCAGGCACCTGCAAGACTGACTAGGATGTCATGAAAAGGACTTGAAAATTGCATCAAAACCTGGCAACTCTTGTATGCTGTCTCAGTATACTATTCCTACACATGTACTGTATCTAAGATGTGCCATGTATAATACTACTTTCACTAGACTGTATGCAAATATGAATTTCACTGTCTCTCAGTACATGTGACAATAAAGGAACCAGTGACCATTGACCAAAACGGGGCAGGAGACAGTTCAGGCGATTAACATGAAGGTAAAGAGAAAGAGGGTGACTTGGGAGAGAATAGGGCTCTTAGAAACCAAAGCTGTCATCTCTGTGTGGAGCTACAGGAGGTGGGTAAAATCCTCAATCAGTATTTCTCCTGTTTTTACTGTGGAGAAAGACATGAAGACTGTGGAATGTGGGAGAGTTAATGGAAGTGTCTTGAGAACAGTCAGTATTACAGTCGAGGAGATGCTGAACGTCCTAAGGTATGGAGGAAGACAAATCTCCAGGGCTTTTGTCGGATATTGCAGGGATGCTGGCTGAAATATATGAATCATCATTAGGTTTAGTTTAGAGATACAGCACAGAAACAGGCCCTTCGGCCCACCGAGCCCGCACTGACCTGCGATCCCCACACATTAACACTATCTTGCACACAGTAGGGACAATTTAAACTTATATCAAGCCAATTTACCTACATACCTGTATGTCTTTGGAGTGTGGAAGGAAACCGAAGATCTTGGAGAAAACCCATGTGGTCACGGGGAGAACGTACAAACTCCGTACAGACAGCACCTGTGGTTGGGATCGAACCCGGGTCTCTGGCACTGCAAGCGCTGTAAAGTAGCAACTCTACCATTGTGCCACGGTTAAACAAAGGTACCGGAGGGCAGGGGGGATGCTAATGTTTTGCCTCTATTTCACAAGGAAAAGTCTGGGACCTATAGACCAGTGAGTCTAACACATGTTACGGCAAGTAACTGGAGATTTTTAAGAGGGATTAGAAAATATTTGGATAGACAGGTGCTAATTAGGGATGGTCAGCATGGTTGTGATCACAGTAAAGTGGGTGGTATTGTAGACAGTGAAGATGGTAATCAAAAATTACAGCAGGTTCTTGATCAGTTGGACAAGTGGGCTGAGGAATGGCTAATGGGGTTTAATGCAGATAAGTATGAGGTGTTGCATTTTGGGAAGTCAAACCACAGCAGGACCTTCACAGTGAATGGCAGTGCTCTGGGTAGTATTGTAGACACTAGGATTCTAGGATCTAGGATTGCAGGTACATAATTCCTTGAAAGTGGCGTCACAGGTAGATAGGGTGATCAAAAAGGCTACCTTCATCGGTCAGGGTATTGAATATAGAACTTGAGATGTTATGTTACAGTTGTACAAGACGTTGCTGAGTTACTCCATCATTTTGTATCTCTCTTCACTGTATTATCCTTGCCTATTAAATATCATCCGAGGACCTGACAACTACCACTCTGCAGCTCTTTCCATATACCACACCCAATGTGTGAAAAGGTTACCCCTCAGGTTCCTATTCAATCTTTCTCCTCTCAACTGAAAACTGTGTCGTCTGGTTCTTGATTCCCCTACTCTGGGTAAAAGGCTGTGCATTCACCATATCTAATCCCCCTCATGATGTCATATACCTCTATAAGGTCACCCCACAGCCTCCTACACTGAGGAATAAAGTCCTCTACATACATTACAATCAGTAAGAGCCCCAGCACGTCAAGTCAAGTCAAGTCAATTTTATTTGTATAGCACATTTAAAAACAACCCACGTTGACCAAAGTGCTGTACATCTGATTAGGTTCCAATAGAAAAAAAAATGAAAAAAAATGAAAACACACAGTAGCACGCAAACAGTTCACAGCGCCTCCTCAATGAGCCTCAAACGCTAGGGAGTAGAAATAGGTTTTGAGCCTGGACTTAAAGGAGTCGATGGAGGGGGCAGTTCTGATGGGGAGAGGGATGCTGTTCCACAGTCTAGGAGCTGCAACCGCAAAAGCGCTGTCACCCCTGAGCTTAAGCCTAGACCGCGGGATAGTGAGTAGCCCCAAGTCGGCCGACCTGAGGGACCTGGAGTTAGAGAGGGGGGTTAGAAGATTTTTGATGTAGGGGGGGGAGTGTCCATTTAGGGCTTTATACGTGAATAGGAGGAGCTTGAAGTTGATTCTGTACCGTACAGGGAGCCAGTGGAGAGAGGCCAGAATCGGGGTGATGTGGTCCCTTTTACGGGTACCCGTCAGGAGTCTCGCTGCGGCGTTTTGGACCAGTTGCAGGCGGGACAGGGAAGATTGGCTGATCCCAGTGTATAGGGAGTTGCAATAGTCTAGGCGGGAGGAAATGAAAGCGTGAATGATTTTTTCTGTGTCGTCGAATTGGAGGAAAGGTTTGATTTTAGCTATGGTTCGAAGTTGGAAGAAGCTGGCTTTTACCACAGCGTTGACTTGCTTATCAAATTTTAATGCAGAGTCAAATATCATGCCGAGCTTTTTGACATGAGGTTTGACTAGGCAGGATAGGCTTCCAAGACTGCCTGTTATCAATTTGATGGAGTCGGGGGGGGCCGAATAGGATGACCTCAGACTTGCTCTCATTTAATTGGAGGAAATTCTGTGCCATCCAACATTTTATGTCCTCAAGGCAGTGTGAGAGGCTGTTTAAATGTGACTGGTTGTTGGGTTTCAGGGGGAGGTAAAGCTGAGTGTCATCGGCATAGCAGTGGAAAGAAATGCCGTGCCTTTGAATGATTTGGCCAAGGGGAGCATGTATAGAGAGACATATGACAGAGGTAATTGTTCTAAATAGGACCTTGGAGTTATGAGAGTTTTTGGAAATAAGGTCGGAGAAGTATTGTGCTCTAGCAGACTTTACTGCTTCCTGGTATTTGAGAAGATTGTTTCTCAGAATTTCGAAGGAAATTTGAAGCTTGTCACATTTCCACCTCCTTTCTGATTTTCTGCACTCCCTTCTTAGGGCTTTGGTGGAGTCATTGGGCCACGGCCGACCTTTGGGCTTAGGCTTTTTCATTTTAAGGGGAGCGATAGAATCCAGGATGGAAGAGCAAGTGATATTAAATAAAGAGGCGAGATCCTCAGTGCTGAGATGGGGAGGAGAGGCCTCAATAGTGCAGATGTTGGGGGCAGCTGTGAGAGCCTCGGAGAATTTACTGGCAGTCAATGAATTTATGTCGCGGGAGTAGCGAACAGGGAGATGAGATTTTGCGGGAGATAAAGGCAGAGATGCGTCAAAAATGATAGCGCTGTGGTCCGATAGACAGGCTTCAGTAGTTTCAATGTTGTTGATTGGGAATCCGGACGATAACACTAGGTCGAGAGTATGGCCTAACTTGTGAGTGGGTCCCGTGGTGTGAAGAGTCAGATTGAAGGACTCAACCAGGTGCATAAATTCACTCACAAGAGGCTTAGTGGGACAGCAAACATGAATATTAAAGTCACCAAGAATCATGATCCGGTCAAATTTGGGCAAAATGCTAGAAATCAGATCAGCAAATTGGGTGATGAAGTCCTTATGCATTTTTGGTGGGCGATACACAAGAACAATTAAGAAGGGATAGGCTAGGCCTACTTTAATTAGTTGCACCTCGAAACTGGAGAAATGATCAGCGTTCAGGAGGCGGCAGTTGAAATGTTTCTTAAACACAGTGGCTAAGCCCCCGCCGCGTCCGGAGAGCCTAGGCGAGGTGAAGAAGTTACAGTCATCAGGACAGAGTTCCACGAGTGGAGCAAGCTCACCAGGGTTAAGCCAGGATTCTGTGAGCAGTAAGAAGTCCAATCCACGGGTGATGAAGAAGTCGTTGAGGATGAAGGTCTTGTTCTGTAGGGATCTTACGTTGATCAGGGCCACTTTAGCAGGGACAGCAGGGACAGCAGGTGAGCTTCGGTCCGGTAGCGGCTCCCACGCCAGCGGGCGGAGGTTCAGGGAGACCACGCCGCTGCGCTTCACAGATGGCCTTGCTGGGAGCCCACGGGCCGGCAGTCCAGGTACCGGGATGATCGGTCGAAGAGCGGCATACCTGAGCTCGAGGGAGCGCCGGTGGATGGAGCTGTAAGGTCGACCAGGTCCGACTTCGCAGCGCTGGGCGAGGTAGGCCGCTGTTGGATGAGCGCGGGTGAGGTTTTTTAAATTTTCGAATGTTCCCGCGCGTTTACCCCGCCTCCTAGCGCGGTGCGTGCGGCGGTGGATGTAAGGCTGGGCCCGCACATCTACCGGGAGTTGATCGAGGAGCGATCGCTGGAAGAAACTTTGTCCGGGACCTGGACTGAAGAAGTCGGCGACGGAGGGTCGGAGCAACAGGAGGGTTCGGCGGTCGTAAACCAAAGTGGCTCGAAGAACACTACGATCTCCAGGTGAGTGACGACAGGCAGCCAAACACAACGGCGCGGCCATCTTAAAGTGGGACACTAGTCACAGGCATCCAGTCGTAAAAACAACCCCCGAGCATCATCCTCTGCTGCAGATTCTGGGTGTCCTACTGCATCAGTCACTGAAAGGAAGCATGCAGGTTCAGTTTGCCAGCTTGCCCTGGATCTCTGCAGTAATGTCCTGGGGCTCTGGTGGTTGTCTTTCCACAGGCACATCAATCTTCATTTGCCTGAGGTAGGACTTGAACCACTCAATTGTATTCACTCTGATATCCATTGACTTTGTTGTTACCAGGACTTCTTGATGTCAAACTCAGTCAAATGCTGCTATGAAGTAAAAGCACCCTCACCATACCTCTCAAACTCAGCTCTTGAATTAATGCGGTCTGAAGACAAGTGATCTGGACTGGGCAATCTGATTATATGGGCACAGTATTTATTCGTGTCAGCGCCATGAATTGTGCAGTAGGGCAAGACCAATGTGGTTATGTTGCTGGACTAATAACCAGAGGTTCAAACTATTCATCTACATACATCAATCAATAAATAAAATTGGCAGCTGGTTTGAATATCTATCTGGTTTCCCAAGTTCTGAGAGTTCTGCAACATTCTCTCATTTCTCTTCCTCTGTCATTCCTACTGCTCTCTGTGTTTTAACCCAGACTCTCTACCACAGCCACATGTGTTCCTTGGCACTTACCTACGCTCCAGCAGTCTGAAGAAGGGTCCCGACCCGAAATGTCACCCATTCTTTTTCTCCAGTGATACGGCCTGACCAACTGAGTTACTCCAGTACTTTGTGTCTATCTTTGGTTCACCAAAGTCCTTCTACAGTTTTGGTCTACATATGACTCCAGACCCATGTACAGTCACTGATCAATAATTAGACAATAGACAATAGGTGCAGGAGGAGGCCATTCGGCCCTTCGAGCCAGCACCGCCATTCAATGTGATCATGGCTGGTCATTCTCAATCAGTACCCCGTTCCTGCCTTCTCCCCATACCCCCTGACTCCGCTATCCTTAAGAGCTCTATCCAGCTCTCTCTTGAATGCATTCAGAGAATTGGCCTCCACTGCCTTCTGAGGCAGAGAATTCCACAGATTCACAACTCTCTGACTGAAAAAGTTTTTCCTCATCTCAGTTCTAAATGGCCTACCCCTTATTCTTAAACTGTGGCCCCTTGTTCTGGACTCCCCCAACATTGGGAACATGTTTCCTGCCTCTAACGTGTCCAAACCCTTAATAATCTTATACGTTTTGATAAGATCTCCTCTCATCCTTCTAAATTCCAGTGTATACAAGCCTAGTCGCTCCAGTCTTTCAACATATGATAGTCCCGCCATTCCGGGAATTAACCTAGTAAACCTACGCTGCACGCCCTCAATAGCAAGAATATCTTTCCTCAAATTTGGAGACCAAAACTGCACATAGTACTCCAGGTGCGGTCACACTAGGGCCCTGTACAACTGCAGAAGGACCTCTTTGCTCCTATACTCAACTCCTCTTGTTATGAAGGCCAACATTCCATTGGCTTTCTTCACTGCCTGCTGTACCTGCATGCTTCCTTTCAGTGACTGATGCACTAGGACACCCAGATCTCGTTGTACGTCCCCTGTTCCTAACTTGACACCATTCAGATAATACTCTGCCTTCCTATTCTTACCACCAAAGTGGATAACCTCACACTTATCCACATTAAACTGCATCTGCCATGCATTCGCCCACTCACACAACCTGTCCAAGTCACCCTGCAAACTCATAGCATCATCTTCACAGTTCACCCTACCACCCAGCTTTGTATCATCTGCAAATTTGCTAATGGTACTTTTAATCCCTTCATCCAAGTCATTAATGTATATTGTAAATAGCTGCGGTCCCAGCATCGAGCCTTGCGGTACCCCACTAGTTACTGCCTGCCTTTCTGAAAGGGACTCATTTATCCCCACTCTTTGCTTTCTGTCTGTCAACCAATTTTCTATCCATGTCAGTACCCTACCTCCAATATCATGTGCTCTAATTTTGCCCACTAATCTCCTATGTGGGACCTTGTCAAAGGCTTTCTGAAAGTCAAGGTACACCACATCCACCGGCTCTCCCCTGTCAATTTTCCTGGTTACATCCTCAAAGAATTCCAGAAGATTAATCAAGCATGATTTCCCCTTCGTAAATCCATGCTGACTCGGAACGATCCTGTTACTGCTATCCAAATGCTCCGCAATTTCGTCTTTTATAATTGACTCCAGCATCTTCCCCACCACTGATGTCAGACTAACTGGTCTATAATTTCCCGTTTTCTCTCTCCCTCCTTTCTTAAAAAGTGGGACAACATTAGTTACCCTCCAATCCAC
>NW_027601593.1:0-107022 GCF_053455715.1 Rhinoraja longicauda
CTTGATCCCCTCTGCTCCCTCTCTCTCCCTCTTCTCCTCTCCTCCTCTCTCACTCCCTCTCCTCTCCCCCTCTCTTACTTCCCTCTCTCTTCTCACCTCTCTTTCGCGTGCCTCACTGTCTCCCTCCCATCTCTCCCCTCTCGGCTCTCACTCCGACCTCCACTCTCCCCTCTCACCTCTCTCTTCCTCGTCCCCTCTCCCCTCAACTCTCTCCCCCCTCTTATTCCCCCTCTCTCACTCTCCCCCCCTCCCCCTGTCCTGAAACACCACCACCTATTCAGTGTAGATGTTGACCATCATGGGGACTGGACTCTGGATAAGGGGTGGGGTGGGGGATGGTGATATTTCGTGGTTACGGGGAGTAAACGACCTTTCTGTTGTCCTCTGGTGGGAACAGGAGGCAAAAGTCGGCCATCTTGAAACAGGCCGAAAACTCGCCCTCCTCTGCCTGTTTCATCTTTTCCCTTTTTATTTCAGATGCAGCACGGAAACAGGCCATTCAGCCCACCGAGTCCGTTCCGACCAGCGATCGCCCGGTACACAGATTTATTAATTTAGAGATATAGCGCAGAAACAACTTAATATACCAAACATTCCACACCCTCTCTCTCTCCCCTTCTCTCTTTCACACACTCACCCCATCTCCCTCTCATCCCTTTTGACTAAATATACTAAACTAAAATTAAACTATATTAATATTTGATACCCTGCCCCCCTCCACTTTATAATAAGATTACAATATATTAAGCTAATATTTGTTATCCCCTCTCTCCCCCTCCCCCTCCCTATCTCTCCCTCTCCCTCTCTCTCTCTCTCTCCTCTTTCTCTCCCCCCTCCACTGTATAAGAAAACATAAAAAATAATAAATTAAACAACTAATATTTGATACCCCCTCTCCCCCTCTTTCTACCCTATCACTCTCCCTCTCCACCCTTTCTCTCTCTTTCTCTCTCCCCTCTCTCTCACCCTCTCTCAATCTTTCTCTCACCCTCAGTCTCTCACCCCCTCTCTCTTTCGCCTTTTTATCTCCCCCCCTGTGATATCACAGTCAGTGAAAATGGTGAGCAAGAATTAAAGCAGGAACTTTTTCAGATTGGAAAGTGAGCTGAGAAATAGCAAATGGTGGAAAGTTATGTTCAGTTGGACAAGACGTTAGTTGTTGCAGGTAAGTGTGAGGTTTAAATTTTGGGAAGTCAGACCAGGGCATGATCTTCACCGTGAATGATAGTTGGCTGGGGAGTGTTGTAGAGCAGAGGGATCGCAGAACAAAAGTACATAGTTGCAAAAAAAGGGACGTAACAGGGGGATAGGGTGGTGGAGAAGGTTTTTTTGGCCCACTGTCTTCATCAGCCAGTGAATAAAATTTAAAAGTTGGAAAGTTATGTTCAGTTGGACAAGACGTTAGTGAGGACGCACTTGGAGTAATGTGCATATTTTTAGCCGCCGTGTTTGGGCAATATGCCACTAATTTGTAATGAGCGCTGAATATATTATTGAACAAGTTGCCCGGAGACAAGGTTCGGAGCTCGAGGGAAAGGCTGGACACCCCAGGACTTTATTCCATGGAGCTCACTAGAGAGAGCAGTGATCTCATGGAGGTGCACAGTATCATAGGGAGTGCCATAGTAATAACACTACGACATTTGGACAGGTACATGAGGACACTGGTTAGTGGCCAATTAGTGGGCAATCAGGAGATGAGTGGGCAAAATTAGAGCACGTAGTATAGGGGGCAGTGTATTGACATGGATAGAAAATTGGTTGGCAGATAGGAAACAAAGAGTAGGAATTACTGGGTCCCTTTCGCAATGGCAGGCAGTGACTAATGGGGTACCGCAAGGCTCGGTTCTGGGACCGCAGCCATTTACAATCCACATATAGATGATTTTGATGAAGGAATAAAAAGTAACATAAGCAGATTTGCAGATGACACAAAGCTGGGTGGCATGATGAACTGTGAAAAAGATGCTATGAGGATGCAGGGTGACTTGTATAGGTTGGGTGAGTGGGCAGATGCAGTGTAATGTGGATAAATGGGAGGTTATCCACTTTGGTGGCAAGAACAAGAAGGCAGATTATTATCTGAATGGTGTCCGATTATGATAAGGGGAAGTGCAACAAGACCTGGGAATCCTTGTAGATCAGTCAATAAAAGTAAGCATGCAGGTACGGCAGGCAATGAAGGAAGCTAATGGCATGTTAGACTTCGCAAGGAGGATTTGAGTACAAGAGCAAAGAGATCCTTCTTCAGTTGTACAGGGACCTGGTGAGACCACATCTGAGGTATTGTGTGCACATTTGGTCTCCCAATTTGTGGAAGGACATTCTTGCTATTGAGGGAATGCAGCGCAGGTTCACGAGGTTAATTCCCAGGATGGCGGGACTGTCATATGATGAAAGAATGGAGCGACTGGGCTTGTATTTACTGGAGTTTAGAGGGGATCTTATAAAAACAGATACAATTATTAAGGGATGCAGGAAACATGTTTCCGATGTTGGGGGAGTCCAGAACCAGATGCCACAGTTTAAGAATCAGGTGTAGGCCGTTTAGTACTGAGATGAGGAAAAACTCTTTCACCCAGAGAGTTGTGAAGTTATGAAATTCTCAAAGGTCAGACTGGGAGTTGGAGGGGGAGTTGAAGTACTCAGCCACCGGGTCTGACCTTTCTGTCATGGGCCTCCTCCAGTGCCATAGTGAGGCCAACTGGAAATTGGAGGAACAGCACCTCATATTTCGCTTGGGCAGCTTGCAGCCCAGCGGTATGAACATTGAAATCTCCAACTTTAGACATTTCCTCTGTCTCTCTCTGAAGAAGGGTCTCGACCCGAAGCGTCACCTATTCCCGCGCGGACTAATGTGACACACTCTCTCCCCTTTCACTCTCCCCTTCTCTCTCTCACACTCACCCCATCTCTCTCTCTCTCTCTCTCTCTCTCCTCTCCTTTGACTAAATAAACTAAACTAAATTAAAGAGCTCTAGGGGCGAGCGGAAGCTAGGAATATGGGGAGAAGCAGGCACAGGTTACTGATTGTGGATGATCTGCCATGATCACAATGAATGGCGGTGTTGGCACGAAGGGACAAATGGCCTCCTGCGCCTTTATTCTACGTTTCTATGTCTCTAAACTAAAAATAATCTCTCCCCTTTCTCTCCCCCCCTCACAATAATCAATTAATTCACAATAATAAACTAAACTAATATTTGATATTCTTTCTCGCATTCCATTTTATAATAAATTCAACAATAAACTAAACTAATATTTGTTACCCACTCTCTCTCCCTCCCCCTCACTCTCTCTTCCCTCTTTCTCTACTTCTCTTTCCCTCCCCCCCATTTTATAAGACTACATTTACAACAATCAATTAAAATAAATTAATATTTGATACCAACTTCCCGCTCCCTCTCTCCCCACTCTCCCCTCCCCTCCCTCTCCCGACCTCTCCTCTCTCTCCCCCTCTCTCTGCCCTCTCCCTCTCTTCCTTTTCTCCCCAGTCTCTCTCTCTTCCCCAGTCTCTCCACCTCTCTCTCCCCCTCTCTCTCTCTTCCCCTCACCCCATTTCTCTCTCTCCTCTCTTTTGACTAAATAAAATAAACTAAGTTAAAATAAAAACGAAACTCTCCCCTCTCTTCCTCCTCTCTCTCCCCTCTCTCCCTCTCTCCCTTTCTCCCCCTCTCTCTTCCCCCTCTATCTCACCTCTCTGTCACTTCCCCCTCTCTATACTCCCTCTCACTCTTCCCCCTCTCTCTCTCACCCCCTCTCTCCCTTTCTTGAGTCTCTTGCCCGTCTCTCTTTCTCCTCTCCCCCCCCCTCTCTCTCCCCCTCTCCACTTCATTTTCATAAATTTACAATAATAAACTAAACTAATATTTGATACCATGACACCCCCCATCCACTTGAGAACAAAATTTACAATATATTAAGCTAATATTTATTACCCCTCTCTCTCCCTCCCCTCTCTCTCTCTCCCCTCTCTCTCTGTCCCCTCTTTCTCTCCCCCGTGCACTATATAAGAATACATTTAAAAGTCACAGCGTCATGGAGTCATGCAGCACGGAAATATCCGGCCCAACTCGCCCACTCCAATGCAACTTGCCCCTTCTATCCCAGTCCCACCTGCCCTCGTTTGCCCCATATCCCTCTCAACCCGTCCCATCCACGTACATGTCTAAATGTGTCTTAAACGTTGCACCAGTACATGCCTCTGACAGCCCGTTCTATACACCCACCACCCTGTGTGTACGAGGACATTCTGTGCGAGACTTGTAGCCTATGTCTGACTTTCCTCAGATAGGCACAGACACAAAGTAAACCAGCTCGGAGTTCAGAGGCGGTTCCATCTAACAAGTCGGTTCATTAAAGGCCTTATCGACGCACAAAGGGAAACACTCTGGGGAGACCCACCTCTCTCTCTCCTCTCCTGTACTCTCTCACCCTCTCCTCCCTCCCCCCTCTCACCCTACCCCCTCTCTCTCACACACACACACCTCTCTCTCTCTCCCCCTCTCTAATTCTACTATCAGTTATGACCTTATGATAAACAGGGGGAGGATTGGGGAGTGGAGGAGGTGTGTGCGAGAGAGAGGGGGAGTAGTGTGGGAATGAGAGGAGTGGGGAGAGAGAGTGCGGTGGAGCATGGGGAGAGATAGGGGGAGTGTGGGGAATGTGAGGGGTAGGAGTGTGTGTAGAGAGGGGCATGTGCGCGGGGAGAGAGATGGAGAGGCATGTGGGGGAGAGAGGAGGAGTAGTGTGGGGAAAAGAATGGGAGGAGTGGTGAGTGTGTGGGGAGAATGTAGGAGTGTGGGGATGGAGAGTGGGAGGAGAGTGGGGAGAGAGGGGGTGCGGAGAGAGAGGGGATGTGTATGGGGAGAGAGATTGGAGGAGTGTGGCAAGACAGAGGGGAGAGTGGGGAGAGAGTGGGTTGGAGTGTGGAGAGGGGGGAGGAGGTGGGAAAGCAGAATCGGAAAAGTGGGGAGAGAGAGAGGACAGAGAACGGGAGGAGGGAGAGAGAGAGAGAGAGAGAGTGACGTGTGTTGGGAGAGACGCATAATGTGTTATTCTTTCAATCGTATCTAGCAGAAAGTTATTGACTCATTATCACCGCTGCCTATTAAAGTGAAAATAACAAATAAATACGTCTGCACCCGCCAACGTGGATAGAACAACAAGATGCAGTGAGAGCTCATTATCGATGAGATTAATTACTGAAATTGTCACTGCTTATCCAGACCTACCTCTGACCACACTGATAATGTCACTGCTTATCCAGACCCATCATTGACCACGCTGATAATGTCACTGCTGATCCAGAGCCATTACTGACCACAATGATATTACTGCTTATCCAGACCCATCACTGACCACACTGATAATGTCACTGCTTATCCAGACCCATCACTGACCACACTGATAATATCACTGCTTATCCGGACCTTTGACAAAGTCTCCCATGGTAGACCGATCCAGGGGGTGAAGGCACACGGGATTAACGGTGACTTGGTCGCATGAATTCAGAACTGTCTGAATGATAGAAGGCAGAGTGTTGTGGTGGAAGGGCAATATTCAGGCTGGAGGTCTGTGACCAGTAGTAATACACAGGGATCTGTGCTGGGACCTCTACTGTTTGTGATACACATAAATGACTTGGGCGTGAATATACACGGGTTGTTTTGTAAGTTTGCGGATGACACCAAGATTTCTGGGGTTGAGGAATGTGAGGGAGGCTGTCTCAGTATTTAGTGGCGTATAGATCAAGTAGAGAGATGGGAGGGGTGGGGGAAATCACAGATGCAAATTATTCTGAGCAAATGAGAGATGTTGCAATTTGGGAAGTCAAATGTGAGTTCAAACTATATAATTAATGGCATGACCCTTAACATCAGTGATGTATAAAAGTATCTTGCAATACAGGTAAACAGCTCCCTGAATGTGATAACGGCAGTGGACAGTTGTAAAGAGGCATATGGTACAGTTTCGTTCATTGGTCAAGGAGTGGTGGTCTATCTCAGGGATTGGTGCTGCGCTCATTGTTGTTTGTCATCTGTGTCAATGAGTTGCCTGAGAATGTAACGGACTAACGTATAAGTTTGCAGTTGACACTGAATTAGGTGGTATCACAGGCATTGAAAAATGATTGGCAAGGATTAGAGCAGGAACTTTTTCAAAATTGGAAAGTGGGCTGAGAAATGGCAAATGGTGCTTCTTGCAGATGTGTGAGATTTTAAATTAGGGAAGACCAGCCAGGGCATGATCTTCACCGCGAATGATAGTTAGCTGGGGAGTGTTGTAGAGCAGAGGGAACATGGCAACCTTTGTCTGAAATTTGCGTCAGGGACAGCACTAACATACAAACTGCTTTTAAATAGCCCTTGGATATTTTATTACCACAGAACTCGAGCTTTGAAATCAGAGGAATTTAACATCAATAAATGTCCACTCTTCTCAAAGGTGCAGATTAAGCAGAAAACATTATAATTGCCTGTCACGTACATTGGTCATTTTTAATAACAGTCCCTGATCATTGAAGTGTTTATTTCAGTTTCTACGAGTGCCTGATTTGCACTGCATGATGGGAGATATGCTCTCTTGAATTGCTTGATAAATAAGCACATAAATGAAGTCTGTGTGTGTGGTAGCTTTCTCTGTGCCGCTGTGTGGACAGCCCAGACGGATGAGTTGGTCATTTACTCTCAGACCGACCTTACTGTCTGGTCTGTGGGTTTGAATTAACATCTACCTGTCACCTGGTCTGAAGTGGTTCACCACAATATAAACTGCAGATTGAACAGAGCCACAGCTAATGTTCACCGGCTGGAACTAATATTCCCCACTGGGCGAAGTACACAGAACATTTAGCCATCTCCCCCTTTCTCAGATATGAAGCTGCATTTTAATTTTCAGCATTATGTGTTATTCTTTCAAATGTATGCCGGAGAGAGTTAATTAGCATTTCTAACGTGTTAATTAAGAAGAAAGTAATAAGTTAACGCATCTTCAGCTGCCGTGTTTACCAGCGTGGATAGAGCAGCAAGATGGAATTAGTGCTCATTAAAGTTTAGATTAATTATGGATACTGAACGAGTTAACAATAGACAATAGGTGCAGGAGTAGGCCATTCGGCCGTTCGAGCCAGTACCACCATTCAATGTGATCATGGCTGATCATTCTCAATCAGTACCCCGTTCCTGCCTTCTCCTCATACCCCCTGACTCCGCTATCCTTAAGAGCTCTATCTAGCTCTCTCTTGAATGCATTGGGAGAATTGAGCTCCACTGCCATCTGAGGCAGAGAATTCCACAGATTTACAACTCTCTGAAAACGTTTTTCCTCATCTCCGCTCTAAATGGCCTACCCTTTATTCTTAAACTGTGACCCCTTAATAATCTTATATGTTTTGATCAAATCCCCTCTCATCCTTCTAAATTCCAGTTTATACAAGCCTCGTCGCTCCAGTCTTTCAACATATGACAGTCCCACCATTCCGGGAATTAACCTAGGAAATCTACGCTGCACGCCCTCAATAGCAAGAATATCCTTCCTCAACCCCTGTAGAATCGAACATTTGAATTAAAAGGAAGGGATTGTTTGAGAAGATGTGGGAAAAATGGATCGTTTATTTCAGCCATGACACCAACTGGATAAATGCCGAGCTGGATATTGGAAGACTGTGTTGTATAGAACTAGATGGTATGTTTGTGCGAATATTGAAATATCTCTAGATAACCAATCATTGTTACCTTTTTATATTTTATTTGGTAAGTGTACCACACTGTCTTGTTCAAATGTATTTATTTATCTATTTATCTCCTTTATTTATTTAGTTATCAATTCATTTATTTATTTATTTTTGTTGTTTTTCTTATTTTATTTTATTCATGTTGATGGTGTTGTCCTGTTTTATATATTTCTCAGTGAAAAAACAATAAAAACAGAAGAGACAAAAAAGAAAGTATTTTTTATTTCACATCATATCAAATGTAAAACATCGGGGGCAGATTTAATGAGATCATGTCACTGCTTATCCAGACCCATCACTGACCACACTGATAATGTCACTGCTTATCCAGAGAGAAAGAGAGTGAAGAGTGTGGGGAGGAAGAGGGGAGGAACGTGGAGAGAGAGGGAGGTGTGTGGGGAGAGAAATGGGAGGAGTGGAGGGAGGGGATGGAGGGTGGGAAGGGAGGGGGTTTGGGGAGAGGAATTGAATAGTGTGGGGAGAGAGAGGGAGTGGGGAGATAGAGTAGGCAGGATGAATGTGGGGAGCGAGAGAGGAGTGTGAGGAGAGAGAGGGGGATTGTGGGGAGAATGACGGGGAGGACTGTAGGGAGCGAGGGGGTTTTAGGGGATGGGGAGGGAGGAGTGTGAGAGAGAGGGTGGAAGGATTGTGTGGGGAGTGGGATGAATGTGGGGATGGAGGGGGGAGTGGGGGAGAGTGGGGGAGAGGGAGAGGAGATGGGTGTGAGAGAGAGGAAGGTGTGTGGTGAGAGAGAGAGGGAGGAGTGTTGAGGGAGGATGGGGATTGTGGAGAGAAATGAGGAATGTGGGAATTGAGAGGGGAGGACTGTGGGGAGAGGGGGGAGTGGGCAATAGACAATAGACAATAGACAATAGGTGCAGGAGTAGGCCATTCAGCCCTTCGAGCCAGCACCGCCATTCAATGCGATCATGGCTGATCACTCTCAATCAGTACCCCGTTCCTGCTTTCTCCCCATACCCCCTCACTCCGCCATCCTTAAGAGCTCTATCCAGCTCTCTCTTGAAAGCATCCAACGAACTGGCCTCCACTGCCTTCTGAGGCAGAGAATTCCACACCTTCACCACTCTCTGACTGAAAAAGTTCTTCCTCATCTCCGTTCTAAATGGCCTACCCCTTATTCTTAAACTGTGGCCCCTTGTTCTGGACTCCCCCAACATTGGGAACATGTTTCCTGCCTCTAATGTGTCCAATCCCCTAATTATCTTATATGTTTCAATAAGATCCCCCCTCATCCTTCTAAATTCCAGTGCATATAAGCCTAATTGCTCCAGCCTTTCAATATACGACAATCCCGCCATTCCGGGAATTAACCTACGGAGAGAGAGGAGTGTGAAAGAGAGGGAGTTTTGCCAGAGACAGTGCGGAACAGATTCACCAGGATGTTATCTGGAATGGACAGCATTAGTTTGTAGACAGAATCAATTGTGTGCGATTGGTCTCCATGGAACGCAGGAGGATGAGGGGTGATCTCAGAGACGTGTTTTAGATCATGAAAGGAATAGATCGGGCGATGCTCAGGTTCTCCTGTCCTTAGTAGGAGAATCGAGGTCGAGAGGACATACGTTTAAGGTGAAGGGGAAATGATTGAATAGGAATCTGAGGGGTCACGTTTTCACACAATGGGTGGTGGATGTATGGAACAAACTGCCAGATGAGGAATTTGAGGCGGGGACTATCCCAACGTTTATGAAATAGTTAGACAGGTTGGGTACATGAATAGGACAGATTTGGTGGGATATGGACCAATGCAGACAGGTGGAACTAGCGTAGATGGGGCCTGTTGGCTGACGTGGGCAAGTTGGGCCGAAGGGCCTGATTCCACACCATATCTATCTATGACTATATGAGTACAGGGCTGAACTACCTCCTCTGAAAGTTCGTTCCACACACCCACCACGGGTTTTGGCAACATCCTCGTAAATCTCCTCCATCACCTTTCCAGATTGACACCATCTTTCCTGTATCATGGTGCCCAAAACTGAACACAATACTCCAAATGCAGCCTCACCAACGTCTTACACAACCGCAACATAACCTCTATACACAATGCTCTGACAAAAGACGGCCAATGTAACAAAATACTTTTTGACCACACTATCAACCTGTGACACTATGTACCTATTTCAACACACTATGTACCTATCGTCCTATATCCCTTTGCTCTACAGTTAATTCACATTTCTGCCTCATTTCCAGGTACTGACACTTCTGAACTCTGCATTCCGCAGAGACCGTTCCCTCCGCAACTCCCTGGTCCACTCGTCCCTTCCTACCCAAACCACCCTAACCCCGGGCACTTTCCCTTGCAACCGCACGAGATGCAACACCTGTCCCTTTACCTCCCCCCTCAACTCCATCAAAGGACCCAAACATTCTTTCCAGGTGAGACAGAGGTTCACCTGCACCTCCTCCAACCTCATCTATTGCATCCGCTGCTCTAGATGTCAACTCATCTATATCGGCGAAACCAAGCGCAGGCTCGGCGATCGCTTCGCTGAACACCTGCGCTCGGTCCGCATTAACGCCACTGATCTCCCGGTGGCCCAGCACTTCAACTCCCCCTCCCATTCCCAGTCTGACCTCTCTGTCATGGGCCTCCTCCAGTGCCATAGTGAGGCCCGCCGGAAATTGGAGGAGCAGCACCTCATATTTCGCCTGGGCAGTTTGCGGCCCGGTGGTATGAACGTCGACTTCTCCAACTTCAGATAGCTCCTCTGTCCCTCCCTTCCCCTCCTCCTTCCCAGATCTCCCTCTATCTTCCTGTCTCCACCTATATCCTTCCTTTGTCCCACCCCCGACATCAGTCTGAAGAAGGGTCTCGACCCGAAACGTCACCCATTCCTTCTCTCCCGAGATGCTGCCTGACCTGCTGAGTTACTCCAGCATTTTGTGAATAAATCGATTTGTACCAGCATCTGCAGTTATTTTCTTATACTTCTGAACTCACTGATGGTTTCACTTCCCATGTGCGTCTGATTGTGAATACACTTGCACTACAGCTGAACATCCAAATAAAGAATAATCAAGACTTAACTGCTCCTCCAAGTGCAGCGCTCTCCTCAGTCATACTTCAAATATCTGCGAAGCCCTTTTGTGTAGTTCTGGTCACCATATTATACCAATGATGTCCTATTGCCAGAGGCGGTGGTGAACAGATTCACCAGGATGTTATCTGGAATGGACAGCGTTAGTTTGAGGACAGATTTGATCAGGTGGGATTGATCTTATTGGAGCAAGAATGTACATGGACGACCTTACTGAGGCTTGTAAAATTATGTCAACTACAGCAGGGTTGAGTAGATGGTCGCAGTTATTTCCCAGGCTGGGAGAATCTGAACCCAGAGAAGTTACGTTTAATCGAAAGGGGAGAGATTTAAGGGAATTCTGACTTCAAAGATGGTGCAATCTTTTCATTTGAGGCGGTGGGGACAGATACCATCTCAGCAAATAAACAGCATTTGGACAGGCGTTTGTTTCGGATAGGAATGGACGGATATGGGACAAATACAGGTGAATGAGATTACCGTAGATAGGTATCTCGGTCCGCATGGACCGCTCGGCTGAAGGGCCTGTTTCCCTGTTGTTCACATGACTGGAATCAGCGGTTCTGTAATCACTAATGTGCTCTGTCATCGGCCTCCCCAGTTGCAGCCACATTGCAGACACATCACTGACTGCACAACAGTGGCGATACTGTATTGGGTGGTGGTGTCACCAACAACGGAGGCATATTGTTCATCTCCCTCGCAAGTGTCCAACAGGTGCTTCACTCTCCTTAAACTAAACTCTAGCCTAGAAATCCGAGGAATTAAACGCCAATAGGTGTCGAATGTTCTCACACCTGCAGTTTAAACAACAAAATGATATAACTGCCTATCATATACGTTGGTCGTTTTAATATGTCTCGGATCATTGAAGTGTTTCTTTCAGTTTCTATGTGTACCAGATATACACAACAGGAAGGGAGAAATGCTCTCTTGAATTAATTAATAAATAGGCACAGAAATACAGACTGAGTGTGCGTGAGAGCTCTCTTAACTTCACTGGAATTTAGGATGAGAGAGGATCTTGTCGAAACATACAGAATTCTGAAGAAGGGTCTCCACCTATTCCTTCTCCCAAGAGATGCTGCCTGTCCCGCTGAGTTACTCCAGCTTTTTGTGTCTATCTGTTGAAACCAGCATCTACAGTTCCTTCTTACACATATACATATCTTAAGGGATTGGACAGGCTAGATACAGGAAAAATGTTCCCGATGTTGTGGGAGTCCAGAAAAGGGATCACAGTTTACGAATAAGGGGTAGCTCAATTATTACTGAGATGAGGAAAAACTAATCTGTCGTCGACCTCCCCAGTTGAGATGAATTGTGAATCTGTGGAATTCTCTGCCACAGAAGTCAGTGGAGGCCAATTCACAGGAGGTTTTCAAGAGAGAGTCAGATATGGCTCTTACTGCTAACGGAATAAAGCTGCATGGGGAGAAAGCAGGAACGGGGTACTGATTTAGGATGGTCGGCCTTGATCATATTGAATGGCGGTCCTGGCTCAAAAGGCCAAATGGCAAATTCCTGCAACTATTTTCTATGTTTCTATGTTTCTGAACCATTGTGGACAGCCCAGACGGGTGAGTTGGTCATTAACTCTCAGACCGTCTTTGTTGTCAGGTCTGTAGGTTTGAATTAGCATCAACCTGTCAACTGGTCTGAAGTAGTTCAATAAAAAATAAACTGCAGATTGAACAGAACCTTGCCTTGTGTTCACCGGCTGGAACTAATATTCCCCACTGGGTGAATGGCACAGCACAATTGCTCAACTCTCCCTATCTCAGATCTGAAGCTGCATTTTAATTTTCAGCATTATGTGTTATTCTTTAAATTGTGTGCCGGAGAGAGGCAATTAGTATTTATAACGATTGTTAATTAAGATGAAAATCGCAAATGAATGCATCTTCACCTGCCGTGTTTACCAGCGTGGATAGAGCAGCAAGATGGAGTTAGTGCTCATTGCAGATGAGATTAATTACAGATACTGAACGTACGTTAACCCTTTACAGTCAAACATCTGCAATAATGCAAATCATATGTTTGTTATCCACTTTGGTATAAAATATAAAACACAGGAGTTAAGATGAAATGGAAGTATCACAACCTGATACTTAGACAGAGAAACATAGAAAAATAGAAAACAATTGCAGGAGTGGGACATTCGGCCCTCGAGCCTGCACCACCATTCAACATGATCATGGCTGATCATCCTAAATCAGTAACCCGTTCCTGCTTTCTCCCCATATCCTTTGTTTCCGTGACCCGAAGTGCTATATCTAACTTTTGCTTGAAAGCATCCAGTAAATTGGCCTCCACTGCCTTCTGTGGCAGAGAATTCCACAGATTCACAACTCCCTGGGTGAAAAGTTTATCCTCACATCAGTCCTAAATAGTAAACCTCTTATTATAAAACTGTGACCCCGGACTCCCCCAACATCGGGAACATATTTTCTCATGCAACCTGTCCAATCCCTTAAGAATTTTATGTTTCTATAAGATTATAAGATCAGTGATAATGTCACTGCTTATCCCGACCCACCACTGACCACACTGATAATGTCACTGCTTATTCAGACCCATCACTGACCACACTGATAATGTCACTGCTTATCCAGACCCATCACTGACCACACTGATAATGACACTGCTTATCCAGACCCATCACTGACCACACTGATAATGACACTGCTTATCCATAGCCATCACTGACCACACTGATAATGTCACTGTTTATCCAGACCCATCACTGACCCCCCTGATAATGTCACTGTTTATCCAGACCCATCACTGACCACACTGATAATGTCACTGTTTATCCATAGCCATCACTGACCACACTGATAATGTCACTGCTTATCCAGACCCATCACTGACTGCACTGACGTCACACACAGGTAATTTCTTTGAATCATCCATTCCAAGGACATCTCACATAACAACCAGTTCCCAGTTCCGTCGCACAATGCTCAGATATATTTTCACCAGTGAAATCATTGGCAACATTGGCCTCGTGCTGAGCCACGGTAGATGATTGAACAAATATGCAGGTTACTGACCCACAGCTAACCATTGAACAGAAACTCTGACTGTTAATGTTAAAAAACAAGTGTGATTAACATGATTTGGCTTGAAGTGGATGATCAGCCATGGTAACAAAGAATGGCGGTGCTGGCTCGAAGGGCCTAATGGCCTCCTCCTGCACCTATTTTCTATGGTTCTATGTTTCGAAGTGAATCTGTTCTCCGATCCCAGGACAGAGATCTATGGACAAGTGAGGAATGTCTTACTACCCTATTTGTACACACACCCTCCAGTTATAGAGACATGGAGTCAGAGAATCTTAGAGGCTTCGGCCCAGACTGCCCACACTGGCCAACATGTCTCATCCACACTAGTCCCACCTGCCTTCGATCGGCACATATTCCTATCAATGGCTAATCGATGCCTGTCTAAATGGTCCTTCAAGTTTGAGAGAGTATTTTTGTGTTAGCACCTTAATATAATACATTTTATAATGAGTAGCTTTAGTATCTCTGTACCTGATAGTACCTTTTATAGTCAGCTTTTCTAAGAAGTGAGCAAAAAAGGTCGGTCAGGGCAGATCTGTAGATATTGAATACATGGACTTCAGCATTGTATTCGAGAAGGTTCCTCGTGGTAGCTTGCTCTTGAAGGTTAGATCGCATGAGACGCAAGGAGAGATAGCTAAATGGATAGCAAATTGGCTTCATGGAAGGAAGCAGAGGGTGATAGTGGAAGGTTGCTTCTCAGACTGGACGCCAGTGACTAGTGGCATGCGTCAGGGTTCGCTGCTGGGCCCGTTACTGTTTGTCATCTATATCAAAGATTTGGATGAGATCACGCAGCGGCAAGATTAGCAAGTTTGTAGTTGAAACAAAAGTGGGTTGTTTTGCAGTCAGTAAAGATGTTTGTTATGAAGTGCAATATGATCTTTATCGATTAGTCACGTGTACTGAGGAATGGTTGATGGAATTAATGCAGATAAATATGAGAAGCATAGAAACATAGAAAATAGGTGCAGGAGGAAGCCATTTGGCCCTTCTAGCCAGCACCGCCGTGCATTGTGATCATGGCAAAGCATCCACAATCAGTAACCTGTGCCTGCCTTCTCCCCATATCCATTGATTCCGCTTGGCCCTAGAACTCCAGCTAACTCTCTTGTAAATTCATCCAGTGTGTTGGCCTCCACTGCCTTCGTAGGCAGAGAATTCCACAAATTCACAACTCTCTGGGTGAAAAAGTTTTTTTTCACCTCAGTTTGAAATGGCCTCCCCTTTAATCTTAGACTGTGCCCCCCTTGTTCTGGACTCCCCCAACATCGGGAATTTTTTTCCTGCATCTAGCTTCTCCAGTCCTTTTATAATTTTATCCATTTCTATAAGATTCCATCTCATACATCTGAATTCCAGTGAATACAAGCCCAGTCTTTCCAATCTTTCCTCATTTGACATTCCCGCCATCCCGGGGATTAACCTCGTGATTCAACGATGCACTGCCTCAATCGCAAGGATGTCCTTCCTCAAATTAGGAGACCAAAACTGCACACAATATTCCAGATGTAGTCGCACCATTGCCCTATACAAATGCAGAAGGACCTCTTTACTCCTATAGTCAAATCAAAGTATGGTATTGCAAAGTGAGGTATTGCATTTTGAGAAATCTAACCTGGGCAGGACCGACACAGTGAATGGTAGGGTTCTGGGTAGTGTTGTAGGGCAGAGGGATCTAGGAGTGCAGGTGCACAGTTCCTTGAAGGCGGAAGCACAGGTGGATCTGGTGTTGACAAAAAGGCTTTTGGCACATTGGCCTTTATCAGCCAGAGTATGGAGTATGGATGTTGGGAGGTCATGTTGCAGTAATATAAGACCTTCGTGAGGCTGCATTTGGAGTATTATGTTCTGTTCTGGGTACCGTGTTATAGGAAAGACGTTGCCAAACTGGAAACGTTCCAGGTACATTTTACGAGGATAGTGCCAGTGTCTGACCTGTAGGAAGAGGTTGAGTAGGCTCGGACTATCCATTGGAGCACAAGAGGAAGAGGGGTGATCTTATTTGGGTGTATTTGATCATGAGAGGAATTGATCGGATAAATGCACAGATTCTCTTGCCCTGAGTACGAGAATCGAGCTCCAGAGGACATACTTTTAACATGAATAGGAAAAGCTGTCATTGGAATCGGTGGGATAACTCTTTCACACAAAGGGTGGTGGATGCATGGAACAAGCTGCCAGAAGAGGTAGTTGAGGCAGGGACAATCCCAACATTTAAGAAATTGTTAGACAGGTACACGAATAGGACGGGTTTGGAGGGATATGGATGAAACGGAGGCAGGTGGGAGCAGGGACATGTTGGACGGTGTGGGCAAGTTGGGCCGAAGGGCCTGTTTCCACAACGTATCACTCCATGACTCTATGAGCACCGGCCTGAAAAACCTCCTCTGGCAACTCGTTCCATTCACCCACCAAACTTTGTGTGATAAATTACCCCTCAGGTTCCGATGAAATGTTCCCACCTCATCTTAAACCTCCGTCCCATGGTTCTTGCTTCCCCTTCTCTGTGCGCCTGCCAGGTGTATTCCTTTCATTATTTTGTTCACCTCTAAAAGATCACCCCAGTTAATCCTGCGCATCAAAGAATAAATTACTAGCCTGCTGAATCTGTGGCTGTAGACCAGGCCCTCCAGTCCTGGCAACATCCTCGTAAATCTGCTCTACGCCCTTTGCAGATTTACACCATTTTCCCGATACTACGGTGCCCAACACTGAACACAATAATCTAAATATGGACTCACCAACGTCTTAAACAATTGCAACATGACCTCCCAACTTCAAAACTCAAAGCTCTCGCTGATGAAGGCCAATGTGCCTAAAGCCTTTTCGACCAAACTATTTACCTATGACGCTACATTTAACGCACTGTGTACCAGTCGTGCTAGATCCCTCTGCTCTACAGTTAATGCATCTTTTTGTCTCGGTTCCAGCTCATCGGGACTGACACCCCTGAATTCACAGATGGTTTCATTTCCAATCTGCGTCTGATTCTGAACAAACCTGCACTGCAGCTGAACATGAAATTATAGAAAAATCAAGACTTAACTGCTCCTCCACGTGCAGCGGCCTCCTCAGTTGTGCTTCAAATATCTGCGAGGCCCTTTTGTGTAGTTATGGTCACCATATCATGGAAATTATGTCCTATTGCCAGAGACAGTGCGGAACAGGTTCACCAGGATGTTATCTGGAATGAATAGTTAGAAGACAGATTAGATCTGTGCTGGGCTCAATGTTGTTTGTCATCCATATCAATGAGTTGCATGAAATTGTACAAAGACTAATTTTTAAGTTTGCAGTTGACACTAAAGTAGATGGTATCACAGACTGAAAATGTTTAGCAAGAATTAAAGCAGGAACTTTTCAAGTTGGAAAATGGGCTGAGAAATAGCAAACGGTGTTTCTTCCAGATAAGTGTGAGATTTTAATTTTTGAAGTAAAATCAGGGCATGATCGTTACCGTGAATGGTAGTTAGCTAGGGAGTGTTGTAGAGCAAAGGGATCCATACATTAGAAGTAACTCCAGCAAGTCTGCAGATGACACAATGCTGGGTGACAGTGTGAACTGCAAAGAGGATGTTAAGAGGTTGCAGGGTGACTACGCCAGGTTGAGTGAGTGGGCAGATGCATGGCAGATGCAATATAATGTAGATAAATGTGAGGTTATCCACTTTGGCAGCATAAACAAAGAGACAGATTACTATCTCAATGGTGTCAGATGAGGTAACGGGGAAGTACAACACGACCTGGGTGTCCTTGTACACCAGTCACTGAAAGTACAGCAGGCATGGAAGAAAGATAATGGCATGTTGGCCTTCATTACGAGAGGATTTGAATAAAGGTGCAAAGAGGATCTTTTGCAGTTGTATTTTTTGGTCTCATAATTTGAGGAAGGACGTTGAGGCAGTGCGCCATATGTTCACGAGGTTAATCCCTGGGATGGCGGGACTGTCATATTAGGAAAGATTGGAAAGACTGGGCTTGTATTTACTGGAGTTTAGAAGGATGAGAGGGGATCTTATAGAGACGTATAAAATTATAAAAGTACTGGACAAGCTAGATGTAGGAAAAATATTTCCAAAGTTGGGGGAGTCTAGTACCAGGAGCCAAAGTCCAAGAATAAAGGGGAGGCCATTTAAAACTGAGGTGAGAAGAAACTTTTTCACCCAGAGACTTGTGAATTTATGGAATTTTCTGCCACAAAAGGCAATGGAGGCCAATTCACTGGATGAATTTGAAAGAGAGTTAGACAGAACTCTAGGGGATGGTGGAATCAAGCGATATGGGGAGAAGGCAGGCACAGGTTACTGATTGTGGATGATCAGCCATGATCACCATGAATGGCGGTGCTCGCTCGAAGGGTCTAATGGCCTCCCCCTGCACCTATTTTCTATGTTTCCAAGTTTCTATGTTACATAGTTCAAAGAAAAGGGACGAAACAGGGAGGTGGGGTGGTGGAGAAGGTTTTTTGAAGCACTGTCTTCATCAATCAATGAATAAAATTTAGAAGTTGGAAAATTATATTCAGTTCGACAAGACGTTGGTGAGGACGCACTTGGAGTAACGTGTATAATTTTTCGTCAGCATGTTTAGGAAATATGCCACTAATTTGTAAAGAGTCCTCAAAATATTTTACAACACGTTGCCAGAAAACAAGGGTCGGAGATACAGGGAAAGGCTGGGCTGCGAGGACTTTATTTCATGAAGCGCAGCAGGCAGTGGAGTGATCTCATGGAGGGGCAGGGTATCATAGGTAACATAGTAATATCAACACAAAGTCATTTGGACAGGTACATGAAGGGAATGGTTTAGAGGGAGATGATTCATATGCCGGTAAATGGGAATACTTCAGATGAACTAAAATGCACCATCCCACCCCATGAAACACGGCAGCCTTTGGCCAAACGTTGCGCCAGGTACAGCACTAACAAATATACTGCTTTTAAATGGCCCTTGGATATTCTGTTACCACAGAACTCTAACCTTGAAATCATGGGATTTGCCTGTCATATATATTGGTCATTTTTGTTAACAGTCCCTGATCATTGAAGTGTTTATTTCAGTTTCTACGTGTGCCAGGTTTACACTGCATGATGGGAGATATGCTCTCTTGAATTGCATGATAAATAAGCACATAAATGAAGTCTGCGTGTGTGGCATCTTTCTCTGTGCCGCTGTGTGGACAGCCCAGACAGATGAGTTGGTCATTTACTCTCAGACCGACCTTACTGTCTGGTCTGTGGGTTTGAATTGACTTCTACCTGTCAACTGGCCTAAAGTAGTTCACTACAAAATAAACTGCAGATTGAACAGAGCCACAGCTCGTGTTCACCGGCTGGAACTAATATTTCCCATTGGGCGAAACGCACAGAACATTTACCCAACTCACCCTTTCTCAAATCTGAAGCTGCATTTTAGTTTTCTGCATTTTGTGTTATTATTTCAAGTGTATGCCGGAGAGAGTTAATTAGCATTTCTAACCTGTGTTAATTAAGATGAAAATAACAAGTTAATGCATCTTCAGCTGCCGTGTTTACCAGCGTGGATCGAGCAGCAAGATAGAGTTCGTGCTCATTAAAGTTTAGATTAATTATGGATATTGAACTTGAGTTAACCCTTTAGAGTCGAACATTTGAATTAAAAAGAAGGGATTCTTTGAGAGGATCTGGGAAAAATTGATCGTTTATTTGAGTCATGACACCAACTAGATAAATGCCGAGCTAGATATTGGAAGATTGTGTTATATGGAACTAGATGTTATGTTTGTGCGAATATTGAAATATTTCTAGATAACCAACATTGTTACTTTTTCATATTTTATTTGGTAAGTGTACCACACTGTCTTATTCAAATGTATTTATTTATTTATCTCCTTTGTTTATTTATTCATTTATTTTTGTTGTTTTTCTTATTTTATTTTATTTATGTTCATGATGTTGTACTGTTTTGTATATATCTCTGTGAAAAATCAATAAAAACTGAAGAGAAAAAAAAGAAAGGATGCTTTATTTTACATCATATCAAATGTAAAACATCGGGGTCAGATTTAATGAGATCATGTCACTGGTTATCCAGACCCATTACTGACCACACTGATAATGTCACTGCTTATCCAGACCATTCATTGACAACACTGATAATGTTACTGCTTATCCAGACCCATCACTGACCACACTGATAATGTTACTGCTTATCCAGACCCATCACTGACCACACTGATAATGTCACTGCTTATCCAGACCCATCACTGACCACACTGATAATGTCACTGCTTGTCCAGACCCATCGCTGACCACACTGATAATGTCACTACTTATCCAGAGAGAAAGAGAGTGAAGAGTGTGGGGAGGAAGAGGAGATGAGTGTGGGGAGAAAGGGAGCTGTGTGGGGAGAGAAAGGGGAGGAGTGGAGAGAAAGGAGGAGGATTGTGGGGATGGAGGGTGGGAAGAAAGGGAGTGTGGGGAGAGGAATTTAATAGTGTGGGGAGAGAGAGGTAGTGGGGAGAGAGAGGAGGCAGGATGACCGTGGTGAGCGAGCGGGGAGTGTGGAGAGAGACGGGGAGTGTGGGGAGGAGTGTGGGGAAAAAGGTGGTTTTAGGGGACAGGGGAGGGAGGAGTGTGAGAGAGAGGGAGGAAGGTTTGTGTGGAGAGAGAGTGGGAGGAATGTGGGGATGGAGGGGGTGGAGTGGGGAAGAGGGAGAGGAGGTGGGTGTGGGAGAGAGGAAGGTGTGTGGGGTGAGAGAGAGGAAGGAGTGTTGGGGAGGAGGGGGATTGTGGAGAGAAAGGAGGAATGTGGGAATTGAGAGGGGAGGACTGTGGGGAGAGGGAGGGGAGGAGTGGAGATACGGAGGGAGAGGAGTGTGAGGAACGGGAGGAGGGATTGTGTGGAGAGAGAAAGGATGCAGGGGGGAGTGTGGGAGAGGGAGAGGAGGTGGGTGGGGGAGATAGGAAAATGTAGCAAGAGAACGGGAGGAGTGTGGTGAGAGGGTGAGGAGTGGGGAGACAGTGTGGGAGGAGTGTGAAAGAGAGGGAGGAAGGATAGTGTGGAGAGCGAGTTAGAGGAATGTGAGGATGGAGGGGAGGAGTGGGGAGAGTGAAACGAGGGTGGGGGAGGAATGTAGCGAGAGCGAGGGGTACAGGGGAAAGAGGTACAAGAGGAGTGATGGGAGAGAGTGGAGGAGTGGGGAGTGAGTGGAGGAATGTGGCAGAGAAATGGGAGGGGAGGGATAGAGGAAGGAGTGAGGCGAGAGAGGGGAGGTATGTGGGGAGAGAGAGATGGGGCAGAGAATGGACGAACGGGGGAGAGAGGTGAGGAGATAGAGGTGGAGGTGTGTGGGGAATGAGGGGGAATGTGGGGAGAGAGAGGGGGAATGGGGGAGACAGAGGGGGAGGAGTGTGGGGACACAGAATGAGAGGAGTGGTGAGTGTGTGGGGAGAAAGACAGAGTGTGGGGTGGAGAATGAGAGGAGAGTGGGGAGAGAGGGGGTGTGGAGAGAGATGGGGAGGTGTGTGGGGAGAGAGATTGGAGGTGGCAGGACAGAGGGGAGTGTCTGGAGAGAGTGGGGAGGAGTGTGGAGAGAGGGGAGGAGATGGGAAGGCAGACGGTCAGAAAATTGGGGACAGAGACGGGGGATCGGTATGGGAGAGAGAGAATGGACGGAGGGGGAGGGAGAGAGGCAGAGAGAGTGAGGAGTGTTGGGGAGACGCATTATGTGTTACTCACATGTATGCAGGAGAAAGATATTTATTCATTTTAACCACTGCCTATTAAAATGAAAATAACAAATAAAAACGTCTGCACCGGCCAACGTGGATAGAACAGTAAGATGCAGTGAGAGCTCATTAGAGATGAGATTAATTACTGATAGTGTCAATGCTTATCCAGACCCATCACTGACCACACTGATAATGTCACTGCTTATCCAGACCCATCACTAACCACACTGATAATGTCACGGCTTATCCAGACCCATCACTAACCACACTGATAATGTCACTGCTTAACCAGACCCATCACTGACCACACAGATAATGTCACTGCTTATCCACACCCATCACTGACCACATTAACGTAACACACAGGTATGTTCTTTGTATCATCCATTCCAAGGACATCTCACATACTGTAACAACCAGCTACCCAGTTCCATCGCACGCTGCTCAGATATATTTTCACCAGTGACAACATTGACAACATTTGCCTCGTGCTGATTGGTACGGACACCTCTGAACTCACTGATGGTTTCACGTCCCATCTGCTTATGATTCTGAACGCATTTGCGCTACAAATGAATACCCATAAACAGAAAAATCAAGACTTAACTGTTCCTCCAAGTTCCAGCGCTTTCCTCAGTTGTACTTCAAATATCTGCGAGGCCCTTTTGTGTAGATCTGGTCACCATATTACAGATATGATGTCCTGTTGCCAGAGACAGTGCGGAACAGATTCACCAGGATGTTATCTGGAATGGACAGCGTTAGTTTGAAGACAGAATCAATTGGGTGGGATTGTTCTCCTTGGAGCGCAGGAGGACGAGGGGTGATCTTATAGACATGTTTTAGATCATGAAAGGAATAGATGTAGTGGATGCTCGGATTCTCCTGCCCTGAATAGGCGAATCGAGGTCCAGAGGACATACGTTTAAGTTGAAGGGAAAATCATTGAATAGGAATCTGAGGGGTAACTTTTCCACACAATGGGTGGTGGATGTATGGAACAAACTGCCAGATGAGGAATTTGAGGCAGGGACTATCCCAACATTTATGAAATAGTTAGACAGGTTGGGTACATGAATAGGACAGGTTTGGTGGGATATGGACCAAATGCAGACAGGTGGAACTAATGTAGATGGGGCCTGATGGCTGGTGTGGGCAAGTTGGGCTGAAGGGCCTGATTCCACACCATATCACTCTATGACTATGAGTACAGGGCTGAACTACCTCCTCTCGCACCTCGTTCCACACACCCACCACCCTTTGTGTGAAAAATACCCCTCAGGTTCAGATTAAATTTCACCCCCTCATCTTAAACCTGCTCCCCATGGTTCCTGCTTCCCCTTCTCTGTGCGTCTGCCAGATCTATTCCTCTCATTATTTTGTTGATCTGTAGAAGATCATCCCTCATCCTCCTGCATCAAGAGATATAGGCCTCGGTTGCAGAGGATTTGCAAAATTATTGCAATTAATTTTATTGCATTTAACATCCCAGGGGGTTGCAATATTGCTTTAATGCAACGCCAGCGCTGCATTTAACAATGCAGCAGCCTGCAAAGTTATCCTAATACGATGCATTAGTCGCATTTAACATTTGAGAGGTTTTGCAGGATTATTATTATTGCATTTCACATCGCAGGGTGTTGCAATATTTCTTTAATGCAAGGCGATCACTGCATTTAACATTGCAGCAGCCTGAAAAGTCATCCTAATGCGATGCCGGGGGTAGTAAATACAATAATAATACTATAGTAATAATAATTTATATTATTAATAATAAGAATAAATCAAAGATTGATTGATTGATCGATCGGTGGGTGGGTGGGTGGATGGATGTCAGGAATTTGAGAGATTTTGCATGATTATTACAATGATTTTAATGTGTTTAATACCCCAGAACAGCTGCAATTTTGCTTTAATGCAAGGCCTGCGCTGCATTTAACATTGCAGGAGCCTAATTGCATTTAACATTTGAGAGGATTTGCAAAATTATTGCAATTAATTTTATTGCATTTAACATCCCAGGGGGTTGCAATATTGCTTTAATGCAACGCCAGCGCTGCATTTAACAATGCAGCAGCCTGCAAAGTTATCCTAATACGATGCATTAGTCGCATTTAACATTTGAGAGGTTTTGAAGGATTATTATTATTGCATTTCACATCGCAGGGTGTTGCAATATTTCTTTAATGCAAGGCGATCACTGCATTTAACATTGCAGCAGCCGGAAAAGTCATCCTAATGCGATGCATTTGTTGCATTTAACATTTGAGAGGTTTTGCAAAATTATTGCAATTAATTTAATGCATTTAACACCCACTGTGGGGCGCTAGATGACTTTAATGCAAGGCCATCACTGCATTTAACATTGCAGCAGCCTGCAAAGTTATCCTAATACGATGCATTAGTCCCGTTTAACATTTGAGAGGTTTTGCAGGATTATTATTGCATTTCACATCGCAGGGTGTTGCAATATTTCTTTAATGCAAGGCGATCACTGCATTTAACATTGCAGCAGCCTGAAAAGTCATCCTAATGCGATGCATTTGTTGCATTTAACATTTGAGAGGTTTTGCAAAATTATTGCAATTAATTTAATGCCTATAACATCCATTGGGGGTCGCTAGATGACTTTAATGCAAGGCCATCACTGCATTTAACATTGCAGTAGCCTGCAAAGTTATCCTAATACGATGCATTAGTCACGTTTAACATTTGAGAGGTTTTGCAGGATTATTATTGCATTTCACATCGCAGGGTGTTGCAATATTTCTTTAATGCAAGGCGATCACTGCATTTAACATTGCAGCAGCCTGAAAAGTCATCCTAATGCGATGCCGGGGGTAGTAAATACAATAATAATACTATAGTAATAATAATTTATATTATTAATAATAAGAATAAATCAAAGATTGATTGATTGATCGATCGGTGGGTGGGTGGGTGGATGGATGTCAGGAATTTGAGAGATTTTGCATGATTATTACAATGATTTTAATGCGTTTAATACCCCAGAACAGCTGCAATTTTGCTTTAATGCTAGGCCTGCGCTGCATTTAACATTGCAGGAGCCTAATTGCATTTAACATTTGAGAGGATTTGCAAAATTATTGCAATTAATTTTATAGCATTTAACATCCCAGGGGGTTGCAATATTGCTTTAATGCAATGCCAGCGCTGCATTTAACAATGCAGCAGCCTGCAAAGTTATCCTAATATGATGCATTAGTCGCATTTAACATTTGAGAGGTTTTGCAGGATTATTATTATTGCATTTCACATCGCAGGGTGTTGCAATATTTCTTTAATGCAAGGCGATCACTGCATTTAACATTGCAGCAGCCTGAAAAGTCATCCTAATGCGATGCATTTGTTGCATTTAACATTTGAGAGGTTTTGCAAAATTATTGCAATTAATTTAATTGATATAACATCCATTGGGGGTCGCTAGATGACTTTAATGCAAGGCCATCACTGCATTTAACATTGCAGTAGCCTGCAAAGTTATCCTAATAGGATGCATTAGTCACGTTTAACATTTGAGAGGTTTTGCAGGATTATTATTGCATTTCACATCGCAGGGTGTTGCAATATTTCTTTAATGCAAGGCGATCACTGCATTTAACATTGCAGCAGCCTGAAAAGTCATCCTAATGCGATGCCGGGGGTAGTAAATACAATAATAATACTATAGTAATAATAATTTATATTATTAATAATAAGAATAAATCAAAGATTGATTGATTGATCGATCGGTGGGTGGGTGGGTGGATGGATGTCAGGAATTTGAGAGATTTTGCATGATTATTACAATGATTTTAATGCGTTTAATACCCCAGAACAGCTGCAATTTTGCTTTAATGCAAGGCCTGCGCTGCATTTAACATTGCAGGAGCCTAATTGCATTTAACATTTGAGAGGATTTGCAAAATTATTGCAATTAATTTTATTGCATTTAACATCCCAGGGGGTTGCAATATTGCTTTAATGCAACGCCAGCGCTGCATTTAACAATGCAGCAGCCTGCAAAGTTATCCTAATACGATGCATTAGTCCCGATTAACATTTGAGAGGTTTTGCAGGATTATTATTGCATTTCACATCGCAGGGTGTTGCAATATTTCTTTAATGCAAGGCGATCACTGCATTTAACATTTCAGCAGCCTGAAAAGTCATCCTAATGCGATGCATTTGTTGCATTTAACATTTGAGAGGTTTTGCAAAATTATTGCAATTAATTTAATGCATATAACATCCATTGGGGGTCGCTAGATGACTTTAATGCAAGGCCATCACTGCATTTAACATTGCAGTAGCCTGCAAAGTTATCCTAATACGATGCATTAGTCACGTTTAACATTTGAGAGGTTTTGCAGGATTATTATTATTGCATTTCACATCGCAGGGTGTTGCAATATTTCTTTAATGCAAGGCGATCACTGCATTTAACATTGCAGCAGCCTGAAAAGTCATCCTAATGCGATGCATTTGTTGCATTTAACATTTGAGAGGTTTTGCAAAATTATTGCAATTAATTTAATGCATTTAACACCCACTGTGGGTCGCTAGATGACTTTAATGCAAGGCCATCACTGCATTTAACATTGCAGCAGCCTGCAAAGTTATCCTAATACGATGCATTAGTCCCGTTTAACATTTGAGAGGTTTTGCAGGATTATTATTGCATTTCACATCGCAGGGTGTTGCAATATTTCTTTAATGCAAGGCGATCACTGCATTTAACATTGCAGCAGCCTGAAAAGTCATCCTAATGCGATGCATTTGTTGCATTTAACATTTGAGAGGTTTTGCAAAATTATTGCAATTAATTTAATGCATATAACATCCATTGGGGGTCGCTAGATGACTTTAATGCAAGGCCATCACTGCATTTAACATTGCAGTAGCCTGCAAAGTTATCCTAATACGATGCATTAGTCACATTTAACATTTGAGAGGTTTTGCAGGATTATTATTGCATTTCACATCGCAGGGTGTTGCAATATTTCTTTAATGCAAGGCGATCACTGCATTTAACATTGCAGCAGCCTGAAAAGTCATCCTAATGCGATGCCGGGGGTAGTAAATACAATAATAATACTATAGTAATAATAATTTATATTATTAATAATAAGAATAAATCAAAGATTGATTGATTGATCGATCGGTGGGTGGGTGGGTGGGTGGATGGATGTCAGGAATTTGAGAGATTTTGCATGATTATTACAATGATTTTAATGCGTTTAATACCCCAGAACAGCTGCAATTTTGCTTTAATGCAAGGCCTGCGCTGCATTTAACATTGCAGGAGCCTAATTGCATTTAACATTTGAGAGGATTTGCAAACTTATTGCAATTAATTTTATTGCATTTAACATCCCAGGGGGTTGCAATATTGCTTTAATGCAACGCCAGCGCTGCATTTAACAATGCAGCAGCCTGCAAAGTTATCCTAATACGATGCATTAGTCGCATTTAACATTTGAGAGGTTTTGCAGGATTATTATTATTGCATTTCACATCGCAGGGTGTTGCAATATTTCTTTAATGCAAGGCGATCACTGCATTTAACATTGCAGCAGCCTGAAAAGTCATCCTAATGCGATGCATTTGTTGCATTTAACATTTGAGAGGTTTTGCAAAATTATTGCAATTAATTTAATGCATTTAACACACACTGTGGGTCGCTAGATGACTTTAATGCAAGGCCATCACTGCATTTAACATTGCAGCAGCCTGCAAAGTTATCCTAATACGATGCATTAGTCCCGTTTAACATTTGAGAGGTTTTGCAGGATTATTATTGCATTTCACATCGCAGGGTGTTGCAATATTTCTTTAATGCAAGGCGATCACTGCATTTAACATTGCAGCAGCCTGAAAAGTCATCCTAATGCGATGCATTTGTTGCATTTAACATTTGAGAGGTTTTGCAAAATTATTGCAATTAATTTAATGCATATAACATCCATTGGGGGTCGCTAGATGACTTTAATGCAAGGCCATCACTGCATTTAACATTGCAGTAGCCTGCAAAGTTATCCTAATACGATGCATTAGTCACGTTTAACATTTGAGAGGTTTTGCAGGATTATTATTATTGCATTTCACATCGCAGGGTGTTGCAATATTTCTTTAATGCAAGGCGATCACTGCATTTAACATTGCAGCAGCCTGAAAAGTCATCCTAATGCGATGCATTTGTTGCATTTAACATTTGAGAGGTTTTGCAAAATTATTGCAATTAATTTAATGCATTTAACACCCACTGTGGGTCGCTAGATGACTTTAATGCAAGGCCATCACTGCATTTAACATTGCAGTAGCCTGCAAAGTTATCCTAATACGATGCATTAGTCACGTTTAACATTTGAGAGGTTTTGCAGGATTATTATTGCATTTCACATCGCAGGGTGTTGCAATATTTCTTTAATGCAAGGCGATGACTGCATTTAACATTGCAGCAGCCTGAAAAGTCATCCTAATGCGATGCCGGGGGTAGTAAATACAATAATAATACTATAGTAATAATAATTTATATTATTAATAATAAGAATAAATCAAAGATTGATTGATTGATCGATCGGTGGGTGGGTGGGTGGATGGATGTCAGGAATTTGAGAGATTTTGCATGATTATTACAATGATTTTAATGCGTTTAATACCCCAGAACAGCTGCAATTTTGCTTTAATGCAAGGCCTGCGCTGCATTTAACATTGCAGGAGCCTAATTGCATTTAACATTTGAGAGGATTTGCAAAATTATTGCAATTAATTTTATTGCATTTAACATCCCAGGGGGTTGCAATATTGCTTTAATGCAATGCCAGCGCTGCATTTAACAATGCAGCAGCCTGCAAAGTTATCCTAATACGATGCATTAGTCGCATTTAACATTTGAGAGGTTTTGCAGGATTATTATTATTGCATTTCACATCGTAGGGTGTTGCAATATTTCTTTAATGCAAGGCGATCACTGCATTTAACATTGCAGCAGCCTGAAAAGTCATCCTAATGCGATGCATTTGTTGCATTTAACATTTGAGAGGTTTTGCAAAATTATTGCAATTAATTTAATGCATTTAACACCCACTGTGGGTCGCTAGATGACTTTAATGCAAGGCCATCACTGCATTTAACATTGCAGCAGCCTGCAAAGTTATCCTAATACGATGCATTAGTCCCGTTTAACATTTGAGAGGTTTTGCAGGATTATTATTGCATTTCACATCGCAGGGTGTTGCAATATTTCTTTAATGCAAGGCGATCACTGCATTTAACATTGCAGCAGCCTGAAAAGTCATCCTAATGCGATGCATTTGTTGCATTTAACATTTGAGAGGTTTTGCAAAATTATTGCAATTAATTTAATGCATATAACATCCATTGGGGGTCGCTAGGTGACTTTAATGCAAGGCCATCACTGCATTTAACATTGCAGTAGCCTGCAAAGTTATCCTAATACGATGCATTAGTCACTTTTTACATTTGAGAGGTTTTGCAGGATTATTATTGCATTTCACATCGCAGGGTGTTGCAATATTTCTTTAATGCAAGGCGATCACTGCATTTAACATTGCAGCAGCCTGAAAAGTCATCCTAATGCGATGCCGGGGGTAGTAAATACAATAATAATACTATAGTAATAATAATTTATATTATTAATAATAAGAATAAATCAAAGATTGATTGATTGATCGATCGGTGGGTGGGTGGGTGGATGGATGTCAGGAATTTGAGAGATTTTGCATGATTATTACAATGATTTTAATGCGTTTAATACCCCAGAACAGCTGCAATTTTGCTTTAATGCAAGGCCTGCGCTGCATTTAACATTGCAGGAGCCTAATTGCATTTAACATTTGAGAGGATTTGCAAAATTATTGCAATTAATTTTATTGCATTTAACATCCCAGGGGGTTGCAATATTGCTTTAATGCAACGCCAGCGCTGCATTTAACAATGCAGCAGCCTGCAAAGTTATCCTAATACGATGCATTAGTCGCATTTAACATTTGAGAGGTTTTGCAGGATTCTAATTATTGCATTTCACATCGCAGGGTGTTGCAATACTTCTTTAATGCAAGGCGATCACTGCATTTAACATTGCAGCAGCCTGAAAAGTCATCCTAATGCGATGCATTTGTTGCATTTAACATTTGAGAGGTTTTGCAAAATTATTGCAATTAATTTAATGCATATAACATCCATTGGGGGTCGCTAGATGACTTTAATGCAAGGCCATCACTGCATTTAACATTGCAGTAGCCTGCAAAGTTATCCTAATACGATGCATTAGTCACGTTTAACATTTGAGAGGTTTTGCAGGATTATTATTGCATTTCACATCGCAGGGTGTTGCAATATTTCTTTAATGCAAGGCGATCACTGCATTTAACATTGCAGCAGCCTGAAAAGTCATCCTAATGCGATGCATTTGTTGCATTTAACATTTGAGAGGTTTTGCAAAATTATTGCAATTAATTTAATGCATATAACATCCATTGGGGGTCGCTAGATGACTTTAATGCAAGGCCATCACTGCATTTAACATTGCAGTAGCCTGCAAAGTTATCCTAATACGATGCATTAGTCACGTTTAACATTTGAGAGGTTTTGCAGGATTATTATTGCATTTCACATCGCAGGGTGTTGCAATATTTCTTTAATGCAAGGCGATCACTGCATTTAACATTGCAGCAGCCTGAAAAGTCATCCTAATGCGATGCCGGGGGTAGTAAATACAATAATAATACTATAGTAATAATAATTTATATTATTAATAATAAGAATAAATCAAAGATTGATTGATTGATCGATCGGTGGGTGGGTGGGTGGATGGATGTCAGGAATTTGAGAGATTTTGCATGATTATTACAATGATTTTAATGCGTTTAATACCCCAGAACAGCTGCAATTTTGCTTTAATGCAAGGCCTGCGCTGCGTTTAACATTGCAGGAGCCTAATTGCATTTAACATTTGAGAGGATTTGCAAAATTATTGCAATTAATTTTATTGCATTTAACATCCCAGGGGGTTGCAATATTGCTTTAATGCAATGCCAGCGCTGCATTTAACAATGCAGCAGCCTGCAAAGTTATCCTAATACGATGCATTAGTCGCATTTAACATTTGAGAGGTTTTGCAGGATTATTATTATTGCATTTCACATCGCAGGGTGTTGCAATATTTCTTTAATGCAAGGCGATCACTGCATTTAACATTGCAGCAGCCTGAAAAGTCATCCTAATGCGATGCATTTGTTGCATTTAACATTTGAGAGGTTTTGCAAAATTATTGCAATTAATTTAATGCATTTAACACCCACTGTGGGTCGCTAGATGACTTTAATGCAAGGCCATCACTGCATTTAACATTGCAGCAGCCTGCAAAGTTATCCTAATACGATGCATTAGTCCCGTTTAACATTTGAGAGGTTTTGCAGGATTATTATTGCATTTCACATCGCAGGGTGTTGCAATATTTCTTTAATGCAAGGCGATGCATTGCTTATTATTAATAATATAAATTATTATTACTATAGTATTATTATTGTATTTACTACCCCCGGCATCGCATTAGGATGACGTTTCAGGCTGCTGCAATGTTAAATGCAGTGATCGCCTTGCATTAAAGAAATATTGCAACACCCTGCGATGTGAAATGCAATAATAATCCTGCAAAACCTCTCAAATGTTAAACGTGACTAATGCATCATATTAGGATAACTTTGCAGGCTACTGCAATGTTAAATGCAGCGATGGCCTTGCATTAAAGTCATCTAGCGACCCCCAATGGATGTTATATGCATTAAATTAATTGGAATAATTTTGCAAAACCTCTCAAATGTTAAATGCAACAAATGCATCGCATTAGGAAGACTTTTCAGGCTGCTGCAATGTTAAATGCAGTGATCGCCTTGCATTAAAGAAATATTGCAACACCCTGCGATGTGAAATGCAATAATAATCCTGCAAAACCTCTCAAATGTTAAATGCGACTAATGCATCGTATTTGGATAACTTTGCAGGCTGCTGCAATGTTAAATGCAGTGATGGCCTTGCATTAAAGTCATCTAGCGACCCCCAGTGGGTGTTAAATGCAATAAAATTAATTGCAATCATTTTGCAAAACCTCTCAAATGTTAAATGCAATTAATGCAACGCATTAGAACAACTTTGCAGGCTCCTGCAATGTTAAATGCAGCGCAGGCCTTGCATTAAAGCAAAATTGCAGCTGTTCTGGGGTATTAAACGCATTAAAATCATTGTAATAATCATGCAAAATCTCTCAAATGTTCAATCCAACTAATGCATCGTACCATTAAAATCTTTATTGGTGTACGGTTCTTCCTGACATCCATCCACCCACCCACCGATCAATCAATCAATCAATCTTTGATTAATTCTTATTATTATTAATAATATAAATTATTATTACTATAGTATTATTATTGTATTTACTACCCCCGGCACGTAGCGGAACCTCCAGGGCAGGGAGGAGACTATCCGGCATGTGGAAGTGCTTCTGGGAAGTGTGTCTGATGTGTGTGGGTCTGTGTGTGTCTGTGTGTGTGTGGGTGTGTGTGTGGGTGTGTGTGTGTGTGTGTGTGTGGGTGTGTGTGTGGGTCTGTGTTTGAGTCTGTGTTTGGGTTTGTGTTTGGGTCTGTGTTTGGGTCTGTGTTTGAGTCTGTGTTTGGGTTTGTGTTTGGGTTTGTGTTTGGGTCTGTGTTTGGGTTTGTGTTTGGGTCTGTGTTTGTGTTTGTGTTTGGGTCTCCCCCCCTCTCCCTCTCCCCCAGCTCTCTCCCCCCCTCTCTCTCTCCCCCAGCTCTATCTCTCCCCCCCTCTCTCTCTCTCCCACAGCAATAAAAAACAGACGTCACCCTAAATGTGTGCGTGTGTGTGTGTGTGTGTGTGTGTGTGTGTGTGTGTGTGTGTGAGCTGACTGACTTACCCCAGTCTAGTAGATACTCCGACACTCCAGCAGTTGTGACCAAGCTTGCGATGGCCATCTTTTATCTGCCTGCCTGCCTGCCTGCCACCCGCGCCAACCTGAAGGGCCCAAACACTTGTCTTACACTCAGCCCATAACAGATATTGATTAACCCCGTACATACATACATACTTATACGGAACAGGGATAAAGAATAAACAGGTGTCGTGCGTGTGTGTGCGCGCGCGTTATAAACAAGTGCTGTCTGTGAAAAAATCTTTATTGGTGTACGGTTCCTCCTGACATCCACCCACCCACCCACCCACCGATCGATCAATCAATCAATCTTTGATTTATTCTTATTATTAATAATATAAATTATTATTACTATAGTATTATTATTGTATTTACTACCCCCGGCATCGCATTAGGATGACTTTTCAGGCTGCTGCAATGTTAAATGCAGTGATCGCCTTGCATTAAAGAAATATTGCAACACCCTGCGATGTGAAATGCAATAATAATCCTGCAAAACCTCTCAAATGTTAAATGCGACTAATGCATCGTATTAGGATAACTTTGCAGGCTGCTGCAATGTTAAATGCAGTGATGGCCTTGCATTAAAGTCATCTAGCGACCCCCAGTGGGTGTTAAATGCAATAAAATTAATTGCAATCATTTTGCAAAACCTCTCAAATGTTAAATGCAACAAATGCATCGCATTAGGATGACTTTTCAGGCTGCTGCAATGTTAAATGCAGCGCTGGCCTTGCATTTAAGCAATATTGCAACCCCCTGGGATGTTAAATGCAATAAAATTAATTGCAATCATTTTGCAAAACCTCTCAAATGTTAAATGCAATTAATGCAACGCATTAGAACAACTTTGCAGGCTCCTGCAATGTTAAATGCAGCGCAGGCCTTGCATTAAAGCAAAATTGCAGCTGTTCTGGGGTATTAAACGCATTTAAATCATTGTAATAATCAGGCAAAATCTCTCAAATGTTCAATCCAACTAATGCATCGTACCATTAAAATCTTTATTGGTGTACGGTTCTTCCTGACATCCATCCACCCACCCACCGATCAATCAATCAATCAATCTTTGATTAATTCTTATTATTATTAATAATATAAATTATTATTACTATAGTATTATTATTGTATTTACTACCCCTGGCACGTAGCGGAACCTCCAGGGCAGGGAGGAGACTATCCGGCATGTGGAAGTGCTTCTGGGAAGTGTGTCTGATGTGTGTGGGTCTGTGTGTGTCTGTGTGTGTGTGGGTGTGTGTGTGTGTGGGTGTGTGTGTGGGTGTGTGGGTGTGTGTGTGGGTGTGTGTGTGGGTCTGTGTTTGGGTCTGTGTTTGGGTCTGTGTTTGAGTCTGTGTTTGGGTTTGTGTTTGGGTTTGTGTTTGGGTCTGTGTTTGGGTTTGTGTTTGGGTTTGTGTTTGGGTTTGTGTTTGGGTCTGTGTTTGTGTTTGTGTTTGGGTCTCCCCCCCTCTCCCTCTCCCCCAGCTCTCTCCCCCCCTCTCTCTCTCCCCCAGCTCTACCTCTCCCCCCTTCTCTCTCTCTCCCCCAGCAATAAAAAACAGACGTCATGCTAATTGTGTGCGTGTGTGTGTGTGTGTGTGTGTGTGTGTGTGTGTGTGTGTGAGCTGACTGACTTACCCCAGTCTAGTAGACACTCCGACACTCCAGCAGTTGTGACCAAGCTTGCGATGGCCATCTTTTATCTGCCTGCCTGCCTGCCTGCCACCCGCGCCAACCTGAAGGGCCCAAACACTTGTCTTACACTCAGCCCATAACAGATATTGATTAACCCCGTACATACATACATACTTATACGGAACAGGGATAAAGAATAAACAGGTGTCGTGCGTGTGTGTGCGCGCGCGTTATAAACAAGTGCTGTCTGTGAAAAAATCTTTATTGGTGTACGGTTCCTCCTGACATCCACCCACCCACCCACCGATCGATCGATCAATCAATCAATCAATCTTTGATTAATTCTTATTATTAATAATATAAATTATTATTACTATAGTATTATTATTGTATTTACTACCCCCGGCATCGCATTAGGATGACTTTTCAGGCTGCTGCAATGTTAAATGCAGTGATCGCCTTGCATTAAAGAAATATTGCAACACCCTGCGATGTGAAATGCAATAATAATCCTGCAAAACCTCTCAAATGTTAAACGTGACTAATGCATCGTATTAGGATAACTTTGCAGGCTACTGCAATGTTAAATGCAGTGATGGCCTTGCATTAAAGTCATCTAGCGACCCCCCATGGATGTTATATGCATTAAATTAATTGCAATAATTTTGCAAAACCTCTCAAATGTTAAATGCAACAAATGCATCGCATTAGGATGACTTTTCTGGCTGCTGCAATGTTAAATGCAGTGATCGCCTTGCATTAAAGAAATATTGCAACACCCTGCGATGTGAAATGCAATAATAATCCTGCAAAGCCTCTCAAATGTTAAACGTGACTAATGCATCGTATTAGGATAACTTTGCAGGCTACTGCAACGTTAAATGCAGTGATGGCCTTGCATTAAAGTCATCTAGCGACCCCCCATGGATGTTATATGCATTAAATTAATTGCAATAATTTTGCAAAACCTCTCAAATGTTAAATGCAATTAATGCAACGCATTAAAATCTTTATTGGTGTACGGTTCCTCCTGACATCCACCCACCCACCCACCGATCGATCAATCAATCAATCAATCAATCTTTGATTTATTCTTATTATTAATAATATAAATTATTATTACTATAGTATTATTATTGTATTTACTACCCCCGGCATCGCATTAGGATGACTTTTCAGGCTGCTGCAATGTTAAATGCAGTGATCGCCTTGCATTAAAGAAATATTGCAACACCCTGCGATGTGAAATGCAATAATAATCCTGCAAAACCTCTCAAATGTTAAACGTGACTAATGCTTCGTATTAGGATAACTTTGCAGGCTACTGCAATGTTAAATGCAGTGATGGCCTTGCATTAAAGTCACCTAGCTCCCCCCAATGGATGTTTTCTGCATTAAATTAATTGCAATAATTTTGCAAAACCTCTCAAATGTTAAATGCAACAAATGCATCGCATTAGGATGACTTTTCAGGCTTGCTGCAATGTTAAATGCAGTGATCGCCTTGCATTAAAGAAATATTGCAACACCCTGCGATGAGAAATGCAATAATAATCCTGCAAAACCTCTCAAATGTTAAATGCGACTAATGCATCGTATTAGGATAACTTTGCAGGCTGCTGCATTGTTAAATGCAGCGCTGGCCTTGCATTAAAGCAATATTGCAACCCCCTGGGATGTTAAATGCAATAAAATTAATTGCAATCATTTTGCAAAACCTCTCAAATGTTAAATGCAATTAATGCAACGCATTAAAATCTTTATTGGTGTACGGTTCCTCCTGACATCCACCCACCCACCCACCGATCGATCAATCAATCAATCAATCTTTGATTTATTCTTATTATTAATAATATAAATTATTATTACTATAGTATTATTATTGTATTTACTACCCCCGGCATCGCATTAGGATGACTTTTCAGGCTGCTGCAATGTTAAATGCAGTGATTGCCTTGCATTAAAGAAATATTGCAACACCCTGCGATGTGAAATGCAATAATAATCCTGCAAAACCTCTCAAATGTTAAACGTGACTAATGCTTCGTATTAGGATAACTTTGCAGGCTACTGCAATGTTAAATGCAGTGATGGCCTTGCATTAAAGTCACCTAGCTACCCCCAATGGATGTTTTCTGCATTAAATTAATTGCAATAATTTTGCAAAACCTCTCAAATGTTAAATGCAACAAATGCATCGCATTAGGATGACTTTTCAGGCTTGCTGCAATGTTAAATGCAGTGATCGCCTTGCATTAAAGAAATATTGCAACACCCTCAAACTCAAAAAGCTACGAGCTTTAATTTATAAATTTATCAAAAAGCTACGAGCTTTAATTGATAAATTTATCAAAAAGCTACGAGCTTTAATTGATAAATATATCAAAAAGCTACGAGCTTTAATTGATAAATTTATCAAAAAGCTACGAGCTTTAATTGATAAATTTATCAAAAAGCTACGAGCTTTAATTTTAAAATTTATCAAAAAGCTACGAGCTTTAATTGATAAACCGGCATGTTGGTCGTTGTGGGCAGGTTTGACTAGTGTAGATGGGGCATGTTGGTCGTTGTGGGACTAGTGTAGATGGGGCATGTTGGTCGTTGTGGGCAGGTGGGACTAGTGTAGATGGGGCATGTTGGTCTGTGTGGGCAGGTGGGACTAGTGTAGATGGGGCATGTTGGTCGTTGTGGGCAGGTGGGTCTAGTGTAGATGGGGCATGTTGGTCATTGTGGGCAGGTGGGACTAGTGTAGATGGGGCATTTTGGTCGGTGTGGGCAGGTGGGACTAGTGTAGATGGGGCATGTTGGTCGTTGTGGGCAGGTGGGTCTAGTGTAGATGGGGCATGTTGGTCGTTGTGGGCAGGTGGGACTAGTGTAGATAGGGCATGTTGGTCGGTGTGGGCAGGTGGGACTAGTGTAGATGGGGCATGTTGGTCAGTGTGGGCAGGTGGGACTAGTGTAGATGGGGCATGTTGGCCGGTGTGGGCAGGTGGGACTAGTGTAGATGGGGCATGTTGGTCGGTGTGGGACTAGTGTAGATGGGGCATGTTGGTCGGTGTGGGCAGGTGGGACTAGTGTAGATGGGGCATGTTGGTTGGTGTGGGCGGGTGGGACTAGTGTAGTTGGGGCATGTTGGGCGGTGTGGGCAGGTGGGACTAGTGTAGATGGGGCATGTTGGCCGATGTGGGAAGGTGGGACTAGTGTAGATGGGGCATGTTGGCCGGTGTGGGCAGGTGGGACTAGTGTAGATGGGTCATGTTGGTCTGTGTGGGCGGGTGGGACTAGTGTAGATGGGGCATGATGGCTGGTGTGGGCAGGTGGGACTAGTGTAGATGGGGCATGTTGGTCGGTGTGGGCAGGTGGGACTAGTGTAGATGGGGCATGTTGGGCGGTGTGGGCAGGTGGGACTAGTGTAGATGGGGCATGTTGGGCGATGTGGGCAGGTGGGACTAGTGTAGATGGGGCATGTTGGGCGGTGTGGGCAGGTGGGACTAGTGTAGATGGGGCATGTTAGAAACATAGAAAATAGGTGCAGGAGTAGGCCATTCGGCCCTTTGAGCCTGTACGCACCGCCATTCAATATGATCATGGCTGATCATCCAGCTCAGTATCCCATACCTGCCTTCCTCTCCATACCCCCTGATCCCTTTAGCAAAAAGGGCCACAACTAACTCCCTCCTAAATATAGCCAATGAAGTGGCCTCAACTACCTTCTGTGGCAGAGAATTCCACAGATTCACCACTCGCTGTGTGAAGAAATGTTTTCTCATCTCGGTCCTAAAAGACTTCCCCCTTATCCTTAAGCTGTGACCCCTGGTTCTGGACTCCCCCAACATCGGGAACAATCTTCCCGCATCTAGCCTGTCCAACCCCTTAAGAATTTTATATGTTTCTATAAGATCCCCCCTCAGTCTTCTAAATTCCAGCGAGTATAAGCCCAGTCTATCCAGTCTTTCCTCATATGAAAGTCCCACCATCCCAGGGATCAATCTGGTGAACCTTCTCTGTACTCCCTCTAAGGCAAGAAAGTCTTTCCTCAGGTTAGGAGACCAAAACTGCACACAATACTCCAGGTGTGGTCTCACCAAGGCCTTGTACAACTGCAGCAGAACCTCCCTGCTCCTATACTCAAATCCTCTTGCTCTGAATGCCAACATACCATTCGCTTTCTTCACTGCCTGCTGCACCTGCACGCTTGCTTTCAATGACTGGTGCACCATGACATCCAGGTCACGTTGCATCTCCCCTTCTCCCAATCGGTCACCATTCAGGTAATACTCTGCTTTCCTGTTCTTGCCGCCAAAGTGGATAACATCACATTTATCCACATTATATTGCATCTGCCATGCGTTTGCCCACTCGCCTAATCTATCGAAGTCACTCTGCAGCCTCCTAGCATCCTCCTAGCACATGTTGGTCTGTGTGGGCAGGTGGGACTAGTGTAGATGGGGCATGTTGGTCGGTGTGGGCAGGTGGGACTAGTGTAGATGGGGCATGTTGGCCGGTGTGGGCAGGTGGGACTAGTGTAGATGGGTCATGTTGGTCTGTGTGGGCGGGTGGGACTAGTGTAGATGGGGCATGTTGGCCGGTGTGGGCAGGTGGGACTAGTGTAGATGGGGCATGTTGGTCTGTGTGGGCGGGTGGGACTAGTGAAGATGGGGCATGTTGGTCAGTGTGGGCAGGTGGGACTAGTGTAGATGGGGCATGTTGGACGGTGTGGGCAGGTGGGACTAGTGTAGATGGGGCATGTTGGTCAGTGTGGGCAGGTGGGACTAGTGTAGATGGGGCATGATGGACGGTGTGGGCGGTTGGGACTAGTGTAGATGGGGCATGTTGGTCAGTGTGGGCAGGTGGGACTAGTGTAGATGGGGCATGATGGACGGTGTGGGCGGTTGGGACTAGTGTAGATGGGGCATGTTGGTCCGTGTGGGCAGGTGGGACTAGTGTAGATGGGGCATGATGGTCTGTGTGGGCAGGTGGGACTAGTGTAGATGGGGCATGATGGACGGTGTGGGCAGGTGGGACTAGTGTAGATGGGGCATGATGGACGGTGTGGGCGGGTGGGACTAGTGTAGATGGGGCATGATGGACGGTGTGGGCGGGTGGGACTAGTGTAGATGGGGCATGATGGACGGTGAGGGCGGGTGGGACAAGTGTAGATGGGGCATGATGGACGGTGTGGGCGGGTGGGACTAGTGTAGATGGGGCATGATGGCTATCCACCTCTTGCTATTAAAAGATATTTTATAAATTAAAGCTCATAGTTTTTTGTTTGGGGGAGAGAGAGGGAGGGAGGGAGAGAGGGAGGGATGGAGTGAGGGAGGGAGAGAGGAGGGGAAGAGAGAGGAGGGGGAGAGAGAGGAGGGGGAGAGAGAGGGGGAGAGAGAGAGGAGGGGAAAGAGAAGGGGGAGAGCTATTTAATCATGTTATTAAAAAGATATTTTATACCTCAAAAAGCTACGAGCTTTAATTTATAAAATATCTTTTAATAGCAAGAGGTGGAGACTGGGTGTGGACAATGTCGCCCGTCGGGCGGGCTGCTAATTGATAATTGGTGGGATCGCTGAGCCTTGGGGAAGTTGTGGGCTTATGAAGGGCCACATGTGCTCACTGTTTATTTCAACAAAATGGCCGCCACATGTGCTCACTGTTTCTTCGTGTCAATGTTTGTCCTTGCTTGCTGGCTCTCCTTCCCTCTCTCTCTCCCCCTCCTCTCTCTCACAATAGGTGCAGGAGGAGGCCATTCGGCCCTTCGAGCCTGTACGCACCGCCATTCAATGTGATCGCGGCTGATCGTTCTCAATCAGTACCCACTCTCTGTGGGTTTTAAATTGGTTAATTTTTTCGGGGTTAAATATAGTTGATGTAAAATATTATATTGTACTAAACTATATCTCACATTAATAGTATTTTTCATACTATCTAAACACAATCTTTCCCAACTTGGTTCATCAATGATAATATTAAGATCTGTTTCCCATCTTTGTCTTGATTTTTGAATTCCTATCTTTGGACTAGATTTTTGTAATAATTTATACATTGATGATATAATTTTTTTTATTCCCTTGCCCTGAATCAAGGATTCAATTCCTTTAATCTGAAATAGAGACATTGAATGACCTAACTTTTCCCTTAAAAAAGATTGTAATTGATAATAGAAAAAAAATACGATTCCCTGGATGGAGAGAAAGAATGGGTGACGCGTTGGGTCGAGCCCCTTCTTCAGACTGATGTCAGGACAGCGGGCCGGACAGAGATAGAATGTAGTCGTAGACAGTAAGAGTTGTGGGAGAGCTGGGTAGGGAGAGGGGTTGGAGAGTGAGGGAAAACGGGCGATTTGAAGTTAGAGAAATCATTGCTCATACCGCTGATGTGTAAGCTACCGAAACGAAATATGAGGTGCTGTTCCTCCAATTTGCGCTAAGCCTCACAATGGAGGATGCCCAGGATAGAAAGTTCAGATTGGGAAGGGGAGGAGGGGGGGGGGGGGGGGGGGTAGGGGATGAGTTAAAGTGCTGAGCAACCGGGAGATCAAGTTGGTTTAGGTGGAATGAGCTGAGGTGTTCAGTGAAACGATAGCCGATCCTGCGCTTGGTCTCGCCGATGTACAGAAACTTGACATCTGGAACAGCGGATACAGCAAATGAGGTTGCTCGAGGTGCAGGTGAACCTCTGTCTCACCTGAAAAGATTGTCAGGGTCCTTGGATAGAGTCAAGGGGGGAAGTAAAGGGAGAGGTCTTGCATCTCCTGCGGTTACAGCGGAAATACAGTGGGAGGGGTGGTATGGGTGGGAAGGGACGAGTTGACCAGGGAGTTGTACAGCTAACGGCCTCTGTGCAAAGCAGAAAGGTGTGGAGATAATAGTCATAGAAAGTCACAGAAAATAGGTGCAGGAGGAGATCATTTGTCCCTTGGAACCAGACCGTCATTCTTTGTTATCAAGGCTGATCATCCACAATCAGTAACCCGTGCCTGCCTTGTATCCATGTCCCTTGATTCCGCTAGCCCCTAGAGCAATCCAGCTATCTTTAAATTCACCCAGTGAATTGGTCTCCACTGCCTTCTGTGGCAGAGAATTCTACAAATTCACAACGCTCTAGGTGAAAAAGATTTTTCTTACCTCAGTTATAAATGGCTTCCCCTTTATTCCTAGACTGTGGCCCCTGGTCGTGGACTCCCCCAACATTGGGAACATTTTTTTTCCAGCATCTAGCTTTTCTATTCCTTTTATAATTGTATACGTTTCTGTAAGATCCCTTCTTATCTTTCTAAATTCCAGTGAATACCATCCCAGTCTTTTCCATCTTTCCTCATATGACAGTCCCGCCATCCCTGTGATTAACTGTGATTAACAAGGACGTCCTTCCTCTAATTAGTAGAACAAAACTGCAGACAATACTCCAGATGTGGTCTCACCAGGGCCATATACAACTGCAGAAGGACCTCTTTACTCCTATAGTCAAATCCTCTCGTTATGAAGGCCAAAATGCCATTAGCTTTGTTCATTGCCTGCTGTACCTGCATGTATACTTTCATTGACTGGTGTACAAGGACACCCAGGTTTCGTTGCACTTCCCGTTTACCTAATCTGACATCATTGAGATAATAATCTTCCTCCTTGTTTTTGCCGCCAAAGTGGATAACCTCACATTTTCAACATTATAGTGCATCTGCCACGCCTCTGCCCACTCACTCGACCTGTCCAAGTCACCCTGGAACATCCTAACATCCTCTTTGCAGTTCACACTGCCATCCAGCTTTGTGTCATCCGCAAATTTGCTAGTGTTACTTCTAATTCCATCAACCAAATCATTACTATATATTGTAAATAGTTACGGCCCTAGCACCGAACCTTGCGGCACTCCACTCGCCACTGCCTGTCTTCTGAAAAGGACCCGTTTATTTCTAATCTTGGCTTCCTGTCTGCAAACCAATTCTCTATCCATGTCAATACCCTACCCCCGATACCATGTGCCCACTAATCTCCAGTGTGGGACTTTATCAAAATCTTTCTTAAAGTCCATAGTACATTACATCCACTAGCTCTCCTTCATCCATTTTACTTGTTACATACTCAAAAAAATCTAGAAAATGAGTCAAGCAGGATTTCCCCTTCGTAGCTCCACGCTGAGTTGGACCAACCCTTTTACTGCTATCCAAATGCGCCGTTATTCCCTGTTTAATAATTGACCCCAGCAGCTTCCCCAGCACCGGTTTCAGGCTAACTGGGCTATAATTCACAGTTTTGTCCCTCGTTCCTTTCTTGAAAATTGGAATGACAATAGCTACCCTCCAATCCACAAGAAGTGATCCTGATTTTAAAGAACATTGGAAAATAATTACCAATGCGTCCACGATTTCTAGAGCCATCTACATGAGAATCCTGGAATGCACATCATCAGGCCCGAGGATTTTATCAGCCTTCAGTCCCATCAGTCTACCCAATACTATTTCTCGCTTAATGAAATTTGTTTCAGTTCCTGTCTCTAATGTGGGCATTGAACCCCTCTAATGTGGGCACTGAAGCCCTCTAATGTGAGCATTGAACCCCTCTAATGTGGGCATTGAACACCTCTCATGTGGGCATCGATGCCCTCTCATGTGGGCATTGAACCCCCTATAATGTGGGCATTGAACCCCACTAATGTGGGCATTGAACCCCTCTAATGTGGGCATTGAACCCCTCTAATGTGGGCATTGAACCCCTCTAATGTGGGCATTGAACACCTCCCATGTGGGCATTGATGCCCTCTCATGTGGGCATTGAACCCCCTATAATGTGGGCATTGAACCCCACTAATGTGGGCATTGAACCCCTCTAATGTGGGCATTGAACCCCTCTAATGTGGGCATTGAACCCCTCTAATTGGACATTAGACCCATTGAACCCCTCTAATAGGGTGTGAACCTCTCTAATAGGTGACGTTTCACGGAGTGCTGGAGTAACTCAGCGGGTCAGGCAGCATCTCTGGAGAGAGGGAATGGGTGCCGTTTCGCGTCGAGACACTTCTTCAGGGCAACATTGACTTCTCTAACTTCAAGTAACACCTCTCCCCCCTTCCCCACTCTCTCCACCTCTCTCCCCCCTCCCCCCCCTCTCTCCCCCCTCTCTTACGCCTCTCTCCCCCTCTCTACCCCTCTCTTCCCCCTCTCCCCTACTCTCTCCCCCTCTTCACCCCCCTCTCACCCCCTCTATTACCCCCCTCTCTCTCACCAACCTCGCTCTCTCTCCCCCTCTCTCTCCGCCCTCTCTCTCCCCCTCTCTCTCCCCCTCTCTCTCACTCTCCCACCTCTCTCACCCCCTCTCTCTCTCCCCTCTCTCCCATTTTCCCTTCTCTCTCCCCCTCTCTCTCCTCTCTTTCCAACTCTCTCTCCCCTCTCTCCCCCCTCTCTCTCCTCTCTATTCCCCCCTTCCCCCTCCCTCTCTTCCCTCTTTGTCCGACACATTAAACAGAGACTGCCATTCACACACGGTGCTCTTCCCAGCTCAATTAGTCACCAGGAACGCCGCACTTTATTTTACCGAAGATAGGCACACACACGCACACACGCACACACACACACACGCGCGCGCGCACACACACGCACACACTCACACACACACGCACACACACACACACAGACACACACACACACACACACACACAGAGACGGACACACACGCACACACACACACACACGCGCGCGCGCACACACACGCACGCACGCACACACACACACACACACACACACACAGACACAGAGACACACACATACACACAGAGTGCTGGAGTAACTCAGTTAGTCAAGCAGCGTCTGTGGATAACATGGATAGGTGAAGTTTCACAGGGTGCTGGAGTAACTCAAGGGGTCAGGCAGCGTCTGTGGAGAACGTGAACAGGCAACGATCAAGAAGTTAATGAGAAGATAGTGATAGTAGAATGAGGCCATTCGGCACATTAAGTCCACTCCGCCATTTAATCACGGCGGATCTGTCTCTACCTCCTAACCCCATTCTCCTGCCTTCTCCCGTTAACCCCTGACACACGTACTAATCAAGAATCTGTCCATCTCTGCCTTAAATATATCCACTGACTTGGCCTCCACATCCCTGTGTGGAAAAAAAATCCAACAGATTCACCACCCTCTGGCTGAAGAAATTCCTCCTCAGCTTCTTCCTGAAGGAATGCCCTTTAATTCTGAGGCTGTGCCCTCTGGCCATAGACTCTCCCACGAGTGGAAACATCATCTCCACATCCACTCTATTGGGCCTTTCACTGTTCGGTAAAGTTTCAATGAGGTCCCCCCTCATTCTTCTAATCTCCAGTGAGTACAGGCCCAGTGCCGCCAAACGATCATCGTTCTTGTAAACCTCTGGACCCTTTCCAGAGCCAGCACATCCTTCCTCAGATATGGGGCCCAAAACGGCGCACAATACTCCAAATGCGGCCGGACCAGAGGCTTACAGAGCCTCGGCATTACATCCCTACGTTTGTATCCAAGCACTCTTGGAATAAATGCTATTAAATAAGAGGAATATATCGGGCAGATGCACAGAGTCTCTTGCCCAGCGTAGGGGAATGGAGAACCAGAGGACATGGGTTTAAGGTGAGGGGGAAAGATTTAATAGGAACCCGCTGGGCAACTTTTCCACACAGAGGGTGGTGGGTGTATGGAACAAGCTGCCGGAGAAGGGAGTTGAGGCAGGGACTATCACAAAGTTTAAGAGACACTTGGACAGGTACATGGATGGGACAGGTTTGGAGGGATATGGGCCCAACGTGGGCAGGTGGGTCTAGTGTAGATGGGGCATGTTGGTCAGTGTGGGCAAGTTGGGGCGAAGGTAGGGCCTGTTTCCACGCTGCATCACTCTATGACACTAAATACTAACTCCGTGCAGTAGCCTGATTGTGGAGAGGAAGAAACTGTTCCTGATAAACTCCGGAACTCCCCTTAAATTGGCAACACGAGTAGACAGAGCGGTGAAGAAGACGTGTGGTCCGCTTGCCTTCATCTGCCGGGGCATCAAGTTCAAGAGCCAGGACGTCAAGATGCATCTCTCCAGGACTTTGGTCAGGCTGCATTTGGAGTATTGCACGCAGTTCTGATCGTCCCACACTACAGGAATGATGTGGGTGCTTTGAAGAGGGGAGTCACAGAGACAGGGAGAGGGAGTTTAGGGGCCGGAGGAGAGGGGGTCACAGAGACAGGAGGGGGTGTAGGGGCGGGAGGGGAGGAGGTCACAGAGACGAGGAAAGTGTGGGGTGTAGGGGCAGGAGGGAGGGGGTCATAGAGAGGGGGTGTAGGGGCAGGAGGGAGGGGGTCATAGAGAGGGGGTGTTGGGGCAGGAGGGAGGGGGTCATAGAGAGGGGGTGTAGGGGCAGGAGGGATGGGGTCATAGAGAGGGGGTGTAGGGACCGGAGGGGAGGGGGTCACAGAGATTGGTGTAGGAAACACTCTCTCCAGTCCCCAGGGAAGAGGCACAGGGACAGCTGTTACATCCCATGGCGGCTAACCGTTCTAACCGCACTTCCCAAGAATGGCGTTGGAGAGAGAAGTGGGGGCGAGCAGGAGGAGAGTTGGGGAAAAGAGGGAGAGAGACAGATAGGTAGAGATAGCTGAGAAGACGAAAGGGGAAGAGATGGAGGGGCAGTGAATTATCAAAGGGAGATTGGGAAGATGAAGAGGGAAGGGTGTTCAGAGCGAGTGGGTTGGCAAAAGGGAGAGAGGGAAGCGTGAGATAGATAGAGAGAAACTGAGGGAGAGATGCAGTGAGAGTGAGAGGGGAGGGAGGGGTAAGGGGTGAAAGGTTGACAGAGACAGAGGCGCAGAGAGAGAGAACAGGGAGGGTAGTAGAGAGAGTCACAGTTCAAAGAGAGGAGAGCAGTAAGGATGGAGGGAGAGAGAAAGGGAGGAGGGAGATCTGCCACATCATTCGCTGTATTATTTGGGTTTCGAACAATTCTGAAGCCACAATGTTTCTGTTCTCTGAGTGTCGTGAGTCTTTGGGTCGTTCCTCCTCAGAGGTGACGAAGGCAGAGAATGTTATTGTCCCGGCGTAAAATCAGACCCACTGCAGGCAAGCAAGGAGTGAATGGTTACCGGCCTCGCCGGGAGTGTGGGGTTGAGGTTGCAGTCAGTTAAGCCGCGATCATATTGAGCGGTGAACCAGAGTGGAGGGGCCATTTTAGTGCGAGGTGATCTGTTGAACTAATTCCTCAACCTGTGGACAAATGTCGCCCAGTCCACCTTCAAACTGGGCACCCGAAGCCCTAAGAGAAGGAAATCAGACAAACAACATGAGGCGGAGAGTTGGATCTGATGGAGTTTGAAACAATATCCCCTTTGCTGGGACAATGCCGCTCCCAATTTCCATCCCTCAGTATCGCCACAATTCCCAGTCTTTGGAGTTTCTCAATCAATTCCCTGAATAACTCACGACCTGTCTCAGTAGGGATTTCACTTGTCTGATGTCATCTGCTTGCGAATCATTTCAAAATCTCTATTTTTTTTAAACTGTTGAAACTTCACTGTCTCGGTGGAGACGGAAAATGGTATAAAATCTCCGGGAATGTTCTGCCCCAGCATTTCATTCCGAGAGATTACTGGTAGCTCACGGGGACACGTCGCTGGGTAGAGAAAATGGGGCACCATTATTGGGAATATATGGACGTTGAGAAAATCTTGTACGTGATCATTGCTGCCGTTGGAGTCCCTGGTAAGTGAGCAGAACAATTCAAGTTTTATAACTCCGTGTGTTGACAGATATTGACCTGATTCTGATTCTGTTACAAGATTCCCAACTGATGATCGTTGTGCAAGAATATGTGCGGTATATCTATCCTCGAAATTAAATATCTTTGAATTAACGCTGTGATTTTTCTCATTTTCAGACAGCTGAAACTAACCTTCTTTCTCCCACTGCCCGGACCCACTAGAATGTTGTTCTTGCCTTCAGTGGGACCTTGCCCAGAGTTGTCCCAGTGCTCGGGACAGGCAGCTCTCCGGGACGGTGTGACTGGGAGGGGTTTACATTGTGAAGTTCACTGTGTCTGAGTTATTGATCAGAGTGAACACCCGCTCCTGTGGACACGTCTCACTGTCGATTCTGTCACAGTCGGATTCCACCCGCCTGTTGGTCAATAATTGGATCGATCTCCTGAACCGGTGGCCGCGGATCTACCGGCGTGTGTTGTTACCGAACTGAACTCAATGTGGAATGCATCCATTAACGGAGCCACTGTGCAGCCGGACCCTAAGTTGTCCCTGCCTTCCCTCTGGAACCCTCCTCGTCCCCATCAGATGCCGAGTTCCCAGAGCCCTGGTTAAACGCGGCCGGTCACGGTTAAGTCTGTCAAACCGGCCCCATCAGAGACTGTGAGCGGGGTTAACTGTAGACAGGACCATTCCGCCTATTGTAGCGGGCGGCTGCTCGTTCCCTCCCCGCCCTTTACCCCGCCCGTCGCTTTATCTCTTCTCCCCTGAAGCAGGCAGGTCGGGCACAGTCCGAGCCGGGTCTGACATTGTTAAACCTGCAGCCGCGCACCGACTCCAACACTCCTGATCTCCAGCTGAAAGTGGAGCCGGTGTTCAGCCCCGGAGACCGCGTTCAGTAATGCCCAGTGTCCGTCCCCTTCTCTTTCCGCAGTGAATTTAGTGGCGATTGTGATCCTGTCCCGGGGAAAGTGCGGCCTCTCCACCTGCACCACTCGCTACCTGGTGGCCATGGCAGCGGCCGATCTACTCACCCTGATCACCGACGTCATTTTGTATCAGATCCGATACCATTACTTTTATTGGAGTTTCCTGTCCATCACCCCTGTGTGCCGTGTTAACTATGTACTGAGCAATTCAGCTACAGACTGTTCTGTCTGGTTCACCGTCACTTTCACCTTTGATCGCTTTGTCGCCATTTGTTGCCAGAAGCTGAAAACAAAATATTGCACCGGGAAAACTGCGGCTGCGGTTCTCGCAACAGCCGGCGTTCTGCTGTGTCTGAAAAACGTTCCCCGCTACTTCACACTGGAACCCTGGACAATCATCGACAATGTCCCGTGGGGCTGTGTCACGGTGGACAGTTATTACACTGACCCAGGGTGGGTGGCATTTGACTGGATCGACACGGTTTTAACTCCGTTCCTCCCTTTCGCTGTGATCCTGCTGCTCAACGCTCTGACAGTCCGGCACATTTTAGTGGCCAGTCGGGTCCGTCAGGGGCTGAGGGGTGAGAGCAAGGGGGAGAAGCGCAGTGACCCGGAGATGGAGAGCAGGAGGAGGTCTGTGGTTTTACTCTTCACCATCTCCGGCAGCTTCATCCTCCTGTGGCTGACGATGGTTGTAAACTTCGTCTATTATCAGATCACAGGGATTGGGAATGATCGGAATGATTCTCAATGGATCTTTGAGTTCGTCGGGTTTGTGCTGAGGAATCTCAGCTGCTGCACCAACACATTTATTTACGCGGCGACCCAGTCCAAGTTCAGGGAGCAGGTGAAGAGCGCGGTGAAATATCCGCTCACCTCAGCGCTGCGGCTCATTAATAAACCCGCGCCCTGAGCGCATCCCAGAGGGCGGCCGCAGTCTCTCCGCTCCGGGCTCCGGCTCCTCACATTCACCGCCGCATCTTCCAGCTGTCAGTCCCGGGCGGATGATCCCATCGCCGGCCCCGCTCCAGGACCCCCAGCCCCTCACATTCACCCAATCAAAGACGCAGATTAAGCAGAAAAAATAACACCATTGCCTGTCATATATATTGATCATTTTTAATGACAGTCCCTGATCATTGAAGTGTTTATTTCAGTTTCTACCTCCTCATTCTCACCCTCCCGCCCTCCGCACTGGGGACCGGTCAGGGGTAGGGTGGGTGGGCCTCCGCCCCCTCTCTCCCCCTCTCCCTCTCTCTTCCGTCTCTCTCTCTCTCCCTCTCTCTCTCTCTCCCCCCCCTCTCTCTCTCTCTCTCTCTCTCTCTCTCTCTCTCTCTCTCTCTCTCTCTCTCTCTCTCTCTCTCTCTCCCTTCCCCCTCTCCCCCTCCCTTTCCCTCTCCCCCCTCTCTCGCTCTCTACCCCGCTCTCTCTCTCCCTCTATCCCTCCCTCCCTCTCTCTCGCTCCCTCTCTCTCTCTCTCTCCCTCTCTCTCTCTCACCCACCCTCTCCTTCTCTTTCTTATCTCTGTCCCTCTCTCTCGTTCTCTCCCCCTCCCTCTTTCCCTCTCTCTCTCTCTCTCTCTCCCTCCCCCTTTCTCCCCGTCTCTCCCACTCCCTCCATCACTGTCTCACTCTCTCTCCCCCCTCTCTCTCCCCCTCTCACTCTCCCCCTCTCTCTTCCGTCTCTCTCTCAATCCCCCTCTCTCTCTCTCTCCCCGCTCTCCCCCCTCCCTCTCTCTCTCTCACACCCTCTCTCTTCCCCCGCTCTCTCCCCCCTCTCTCTCTCTTCTCTCTCTTATCTCTCTCTCTCTCTCTCTCTCTCTCTCTCTCTCTCTCTCTCACACACACACTCACACACACTCACATACACACTCACACACACACTCACACACACACTCACACACACACTCACACACACACTCACACACACATTCACACACACACTCACATACACACTCACACACACTGTCTCCCTCTCTCTCTGTCTCTCTGACTCCCTTATATTTATTTAAGTTGCTACATATTCCAAAATGCAGATTGTATTAGATTAAGTTAAGAATCCTACATAAAGAAATATTTTGTGCTCCATGATCGATGGATGGATGGATGCTGACACTGCCCCTGTCTCTGCTTTACTCTCTCTCTCTTTCCCTCTCTCTCTCTCTCTCTCACACAACACACACACTGTCTCTCTCTCTCACACACACACACTCTCTCTCTCTCTCCCTCTCTCCCTCTCTCCCTCTCTCTCCTCTCTCTCTCTCTCTCTCTCTCTTCTTTCTCCCCACTCTCCACTTGATAAAATGACATTTGCAATGAACAATTAAACTAGACTGACATTGATAACCGTCTGATGAAGTGAAATACGCTCTCCCTCCCCATGAAACACCACAACATGTGCCTGACATTGTGGCAGGTGCAAGCACTAACAAATAAACTGCTTTTAACCCGCCTGACTCTAGCCTTGAAGTCAGAGGAATTAAACATCAACAAGTGGCCACGTTGCTCAAAGATGCAGATTAAGCAGAAAAATAACACCATTGCCTGTCATATGTATTGATCATTTTTAATGACAGTCCCTGATCATTGAAGTGTTTATTTCAGTTTTCTACCCCCTCATTCTCCCCCCTGCACTTTATAATACACTTACAATAATAAATTAACCTAACAAATATTTGATCCCCCCTCTCCCCCTCTCTCTCTCTCCTACTCTCTCCATTTCTCCCTCTCTCTGCCCTCTCTCTCACTCCGCCTCCACTCTCTCTCCCCCTCTCTTACTGCCCTCTCTCTTCCACCTCTCTTTCGGTGCCCTGTCTCCCTCCCATCTCTCCCCTCTCGCTCTCACACCTCTCTCTTCCTCGTCCCTCTCCCCTCAACTCTCTCCCCCTCTTATTCCCCTCTCTCACTCTCCCCCCTCCCCCTGTCCTGAAACACCACCACCTATTGAGTGTAGATGTTGACCATCATGGGGACTGGACTCTGGATAAGGGGTGGGGTGGGGGATGGTGATATTTCGTGGTTACGGGAGTAAACAACCTTTCTGTTGTCCTCTGGTGGGAACAGGAGGCAAAAGTCGGCCATCTTGAAACAGGCCGAAAACTCGCCCTCCTCTACCTGTTTCACCTTTTCCCTTTTTATTTCAGATGCAGCACGGAAACAGGCCATTCAGCCCACCGAGTCCGTTCCGACCAGCGATCGCCCGTTCACAGATTTATTAATTTAGAGATAGCGCAGAAACTAAACTAATATACCAAACATTCCACACCCTCTCTCTCTCCCCTTCTCTCTCTCACACACTCACCCCATCTCCCTCTCATCCCTTTTGACTAAATATACTAAACTAAATTAAACTATATTAATATTTGATACCCTGCCCCCCTCCACTTTATAATAAAATTTACAATATATTAAGCTAATATTTGTTATCCCCTCTCTCCCCCTCCCCCTCCCTATCTCTCCCTCTCCCTCTCTCTCTCTCTCCTCTTTCTCTCCCCCCTCCACTGTATAAGAAAACATTAAAAATAATAAATTAAACAACTAATATTTGATACCCCCTCTCCCCCTCTTTCTACCCTATCACTCTCCCTCTCCACCCTTTCTCTCTCTTTCTCTCTCCCCTCTCTCTCACCCTCTCTCAATCTTTCTCTCACCCTCTCTCTCTCACCCCCTCTCTCTTTCGCCTTTTTATCTCCCCCCTGTGATATCACAGTCAGTGAAAATGGTGAGTAAGAATTAAAGCAGGAACTTTTTCAGATTGGAAAGTGAGCTGAGAAATAGCAAATGGTGTTTGTTGCAGGTAAGTGTGAGGTTTAAATTTTGGGAAGTCAGACCAGGGCATGATCTTCACCGTGAATGATAGTTCGCTGGGGAGTGTTGTAGAGCAGAGGGATCGCAGAACAAAAGTACATAGTTGCAAAAAAAGGGACGTAACAGGGGGATAGGGTGGTGGAGAAGTTTTTTTTGGCCCACTGTCTTCATCAGCCAGTGAATAAAATTTAAAAGTTGGAAAGTTATGTTCAGTTGGACAAGACGTTAGTGAGGACGCACTTGGAGTAATGTGCATATTTTTAGCCACCGTGTTTGGGCAATATGCCACTAATTTGTAAAGAGCGCTGAATATATTATCGAACAAGTTGCCCGGAGACAAGGTTCGGAGCTCGAGGGAAAGGCTGGACACGCCAGGACTTTATTCCATGGAGCTCAGTAGAGAGAGCAGTGATCTCATGGAGGTGCACAGTATCATAGGGAGTGCCATAGTAATAACACTACGACATTTGGACAGGTACATGAGGACACGGGTTAGTGGCCAATTAGTGGGCAATCAGGAGATGAGTGGGCAAAATTAGAGCACGTAGTATAGGGGGCAGTGTATTGACATGGATAGAAAATTGGTTGGCAGATAGGAAACAAAGAGTAGGAATTAATGGGTCCCTTTCGCAATGGCAGGCAGTGACTAATGGGGTACCGCAAGGCTCGGTTCTGGGACCGCAGCCATTTACAATCCATATATAGATGATTTTGATGAAGGAATAAAAAGTAACATAAGCAGATTTGCAGATGACACAAAGCTGGGTGGCATGATGAACTGTGAAAAAGATGCTATGAGGATGCAGGGTGACTTGTATAGGTTGGGTGAGTGGGCAGATGCAGTGTAATGTGGATAAATGGGAGGTTATCCACTTTGGTGGCAAGAAGAAGAAGGCAGATTATTATCTGAATGGTGTCAGATTATGAAAAGGGGAAGTGCAACAAGACCTGGGAATCCTTGTAGATCAGTCACTAAAAGTAAGCATGCAGATATGGCAGGCAGTGAAGAAAGCTAATGGCATGTTAGCCTTCGCAACGAGAGGATTTGAGTACAGGAGCAAAGAGATCCTTCTGCAGTTGTACAGGGCCCTGGTGAGACCACATCTGAGGTATTGTGTGCACATTTGGTCTCCCAATTTGTGGAAGGACATTCTTGCTATTGATGGAATGCAGCGCAGGTTCACGAGGTTAATTCCCAGGATGGCGGGACTCTCATATGATGAAAGAATGGAGCGACTGGGCTTGTATTCACTGGAGTTTAGAAGGATGAGAGGGGATCTTATAGAAACAGATACAATTATTAAGGGATGCAGGAAACATGTTTCCGATGTTGGGGGAGTCCAGAACCAGGTGCCACACTTTAAGAATCTGGGGTAGGCCATTTAGTACTGAGATGAGGAAAAACTCTTTCACCCAGAGAGTTGTGAAGTAGTGAAATTCTCAGAAAGGCCAGACTGTGAGTGGGAGGGGGAGTTGAAGTGCTCAGCCACCGGGTCTGACCTTTCTGTCATGGACCTCCTCCAGTGCCATAGTGAGGCCCACCGGAAATTGGAGAAACAGAACCTCATATTTCGCTTGGGCAGCTTGCAGCCCAGCGGTATGAACATTGACATCTCCAACTTTAGACAGTTCCTCTGTCTCTCTCCTATTCCCCCCCTCCACTTCCCAGTTCTCCCACTGTCTTTCTGTCTCCATCTATATCCTTTCTTTGTCCCGCCCCCCTGACATCAGTCTGTAGAAGGGTCTCGACCCGAAGCGTCACCTATTCCCGCGCGGACTAATGTGATACACTCTCTCCCCTTTCACTCTCCGCTTCTCTCTCTCACACTCACCCCATCTCTCTCGCTCCTCTCCTTTGAATAAATAAACTAAACGAAATTAAAGAGCTCTAGGGGCGAGTGGAATCAAAGAATATGGGGAGAAGCATGCACAGGTTACTGATTGTGGATGATCTGCCATGATCACAATGAATGCGGTGTTGGCACGAAAGGACAAATGGCCTCCTCCTGCACCTATGTTATACGTTTCTATGTTTCTAAACTAATAATAATCTCTCCCCTTTCTCTCCCCCTCCCCTCACAATAATAAATCAATTCACAATAATAATTCACAAATCATGTCTGACGAATCTTATAGTATTTTTCGAGGATGTAACTAATAGAGTGGATAAGGGAGAACCAGTCGATGTGTTATATCTGGACTTTCAGAAGGCCTTCGACAAGGTCCCACATAGGAGATTGGTGTACAAACTTAAAGCACACGGTATTGAGGGTTCAGTGTTGAGGTGGATAGAAAATTGATTGGCGGACAGGAAGCAAAGAGTAGGAATAAACGGATCCTTTTCGGAATGGCAGGCAGTGACTAGTGGGGTACCGCAAGGCTCAGTGCTGGGACCCCAGTTATTTACAGTGTATATTAATGATTTGGACGAGGGAATTGAATGCAACATTTTTAAGTTTGCGGATGACACGAAGCTGGGTGGCAGTGTTAGCTGCGAGAAGGATGCTAGGAGGCTGCAGAGTGACTTGGATAGATTAGGCGAGTGGGCAAATGCATGGCAGATGCAATATAATGTGGATAAATGTGAGGTTATCCACTTTGGCGGCAAGAACAGGAAAGCAGAGTATTACCTGAATGGTGAACGATTAGGAGAAGGGGAGATGCAAGGTGACCTGGGTGTCATGGTGCACCAGTCATTGAAAGCAAGCATGCAGGTGCAGCAGGCAGTGAAGAAAGCGAATGGTATGTTGGCATTCATAGCAAGAGGATTTGAGTTTAGGAGCAGGGAGGTTCTGCTGCAGTTGTACAGGGCCTTGGTGAGACCGCACCTGGAGTATTGTGTATATTTTGGTCTCCTAACCTGAGGAAAGACGTTCTTGCCTTAGAGGGAGTACAGAGAAGGTTTATCAGATTGATCCCTGGGATGGCGGGACTTACATATGAGGAGAGACTGGATAGACTGGGCTTGTACTCGCTGGAATTTAGAAGACTGAGGGGGGATCTTATAGAAACATATAAAATTCTTAAGGGGTTGGAGAGGCTAGATGCGGGAAGATTGTTCCCGATGTTGGGGGAGTCCGGAACCAGGGGTCACAGCTTAAGGATAAGGGGGAAGTCTTTTAGGACGGAGATGAGAAAACATTTCTTCACACAGAGAGTGGTGAGTCTGTGGAATTCTCTGCCACAGAAGGTAGTTGAGGCCAGTTCATTGGCTATATTTAAGAGGGAATTAGATGTGGCCCTTTTTGCTAAAGGGATCATGGGGTATGGAGAGAAGGCAGGTAAAGGCTACTGAGCTGGATGATCAGCCATGATCATATTGAATGGCGGTGCAGGCTCGATGGGCCGAATGGCCTACTCCTGCAGCTATTTTCTATGTTTCTATGTTTCTAAACTAAACGAATATTTGATATTCTTTCTCGCATTCCATTTTATAATAAATTCTACAATAAATTAAACGAATATTTGTTACCCACTCTGTCTCCCTCCCCTTCCTCCCCCTCACTCTCTTTCCCCTCTTACTCTACTTCTTTTTCCTTCCCCCCCATTTTATAAGACTACATTTACACTAATCATTTAAACTAAACTAATATTTGATACCATCTCCCCGCTTTCTCTCTCCCCACTCACCCCTTCCCTCCCTCTCCCGACCTTTCCTCTCTCTCCCCCTCCCTCTGCCATCTCCCTCTCTCCCTTTTCTCCCGTCTCTCTCTCTTCCCCAGTCTCCCCGCCTCTCTCTCTTCCCCACCCCATTTCTCTTTCTCCTCTCTTTTGACTAAATAAAATAAACTAAGTTAAAATAAAAACTAAACTCTCCCCTCTCTTCCTCTTCTCTCTTCCCCCTCTATCTCACCTCTCTCTCTCATTTCCCCTCTCTGTCCTCCCTCTCTTTCCCCTTCTCTCTCATCATTCTCTATCCCTTCCTTCAGTCTCTCCCCCTCTCTTTCTTTCTCCTCTCTCCCCCTTTCTCTCTCCCCCTCTCCACTTCATTTTCATAAATTTACAATGATAAACTAAACTAATATTTGATACCATGACCACCCCTCCACTTGAGAACAAAATTTACAATATATTGAGCTAATATTTATTACTTCCTCTCTCTCCCTCCACTTCCCTCTCTCTCTCTCTCTCTCTCTCTCTCTCCCTCTTTCTCTCCCCCGTGCACTATATAAGAATACATTTAAAAGTCACAGCGTCATGGAGTCATGCAGCACGGAAATATCCGGCCCAACTAGCCCACTCCAATGCAACTTGCCCCTTCTATCCCAGTGCCACCTGCCCGCGTTTGCCCCATATCCCTCTCAACCCGTCCCATCCACGTACAGGAGATGTTGAATCAGTATGGATAGAAATGAGAAATTGTAAGGGTAAAAAGACCCTAATGGGAGTTATCTATAGGCCCCCAAACAGTAGCCTCGACATAGGGTGCAAGTTGAATCAGGAGATAAAATTGGCGTGTCAAAAATGTAATGCTACAGTGGTTATGGGAGATTTCAACATGCAGGTAGACTGGGAAAATCAGATTGGAAATGGACCCCAGGAAAGAGAGTTTGTAGAGTTCCTTCGAGATGGATTCTTAGAACAGCTTGTACTGGAGCCTACCAGGGAGAAGGCAATTCTGGATTTAGTGTTGTGTAATGATCCTGATCTGATAAGGGGACTAGAGGTAAAAGAGCCATTAGGAGGCAGTCATCACAACATGATAAGTTTTACTCTGCAAATGGAAAGGCAGAAGGGAAAATCGGAAGTGTCGGTATTACAGTATAGCAAAGGGGATTACAGAGGCATGAGGCAGGAGCTGGCCAAAATTGACTGGAAGGAGGCCCTAGCAGGGAAGACGGTAGAACAGCAATGGCAGGTATTCCTGGGAATAATGCAGAGGTTGCAGGATCAATTTATTCCAAAGAGGTGGAAAGACTCTAAGGGGAGTAAGAGACACCTGTGACTGACGAGGGAAGTCAGGGACAGCATAAAAATTAAGGAGAGGAAGTATAACATAGCAAAGAAGAGTGGGAAGACAGAGGATTGGGACTCTTTTAAAGAGCAACAAAAGTTAACTAAAAAGGCAATACGGGGAGAAAAGATGAGGTACGAGGGTAAACTAGCCAATAATATAAAGGAGGATAGCAAAAGTTTTTTTAGGTACGTGAAGAGGAAAAAAATAGTCAAGGCAAATGTGGGTCCCTTGAAGACAGAAGCAGGGGAATTTATTATGGGGAACAAAGAAATGGCAGACGAGTTAAACCGTTACTTTGGATCTGTCTTCACTGAGGAAGATACACACAATCTCCCAAATGTTCTAGGGGCCGGAGAACCTAGGGTGATGGAGGAACTGAAGGAAATCCACATTAGGCAGGAAATGGTTTTGGGTAGACTGATGGGACTGAAGGCTGATAAATCCCCAGGGCCTGATGGTCTGCATCCCAGAGTACTTAAGGAGGTGGCTCTAGAAATAGTGGAAGCATTGGAGATCATTTTTCAATGTTCTATAGATTCAGGATCAGTTCCTGTGGATTGGAGGATAGCAAATGTTATCCCACTTTTTAAGAAAGGAGGGAGAGAGAAAGCGGGTAATTATAGACCAGTTAGTCTGACATCAGTGGTGGGGAAAATGCTGGAGTCAATTATAAAAGACGAAATTGCTGAGCATTTGGATAGCAGTAACGGGATCATTCCGAGTCAGCATGGATTTACGAAGGGGAAATCATGCTTGACAAATCTACTGGAATTTTTTGAGGATGTAACTAGGAAAATTGACAAGGGAGAGTCAGTGGATGTGGTGTACCTAGACTTTCAGAAAGCCTTCGACTAGGTCCCACATAGGAGATTAGTGGGCAAAATTAGGGCACATGGTATTGGGGGTAGGGTACTGACATGGATAGAAAATTGGTTGACAGACAGAAAGCAAAGAGTGGGGATAAATGGGTCCCTTTCGGAATGGCAGGCAGTGACCAGTGGGGTACCGCAAGGTTCGGTGCTGGGACCCCAGCTATTTACGATATACATTAATGACTTAGACGAAGGGATTAAAAGTACCATTAGCAAATTTGCAGATGATACTAAGTTGGGGGGTAGTGTGAATTGTGAGGAAGATGCAATAAGGCTGCAGGGTGACTTGGACAGGTTGTGTGAGTGGGCGGATACATGGCAGATGCAGTTTAATGTAGATAAGTGTGAGGTTATTCACTTTGGAAGTAAGAATAGAAAGGCAGATTATTATCTGAATGGTGTCAAGTTAGGAGGAGGGGGAGTTCAACGAGATCTGGGTGTCCTAGTGCAGCAGTCAATGAAAGGAAGCATGCAGGTACAGCAGGCAGTGAAGAAAGCCAATGGAATGTTGGCCTTCGTAACAAGAGGAGTTGAGTATAGGAGCAAAGAGGTCCTTCTACAGTTGTACCGGGCCCTGGTGAGACCGCACCTGGAGTACTGTGTGCAGTTTTGGTCTCCAAATTTGAGGAAGGATATTCTTGCTATGGAGGGCGTGCAGCGTAGGTTCACTAGGTTAATTCCCGGAATGGCGGGACTGTCGTATGTTGAAAGGCTGGAGCGATTGGGCTTGTATACACTGGAATTTAGAAGGATGAGGGGGGATCTTATTGAAACATATAAGATAATTAGGGGATTGGACACATTAGAGGCAGATAACATGTTCCCAATGTTGGGGGAGTCCAGAACAAGGGGGCCACAGTTTAAGAATAAGGGGTAGGCCATTTAGAACGGAGATGAGGAAGAACTTTTTCAGTCAGAGGGTGGTGAAGGTGTGGAATTCTCTGCCTCAGAAGGCAGTGGAGGCCAGTTCGTTGGATGCTTTCAAGAGAGAGCTGGATAGAGCTCTTAAGGATAGCGGAGTGAGGGGGTATGGGGAGAAGGCAGGAACGGGGTACTGATTGAGAGTGATCAGCCATGATCGCATTGAATGGCGGTGCTGGCTCGAAGGGCTGAATGGCCTACTCCTGCACCTATTGTCTATTGTCTATTGTCTATTGTTCATTGGTCAAGGAGTGGTGGTCTGTCTCAGGGATTGGTGCTGCGCTCATTGTTGTTTTGTCATCTGTGTCAATGAGTTCCCTGAGAATGTAACGGACTAATGTAAAAGTTTGCAGTTGACACTAATGTAGGCGGTATCACAGGCATTGAAAATGGTTGGCAAGGATTAAGTAGGAACTTTTTCAAATTGGAAAGACACCTGAGAAATTTCAAATAGTGTTTCTTGCAGATGTGTGAGATTTTAAATTAGGGAAGACAAGCCAGGGCATGATCTTCACCATGAATGGTAGTTAGCTGGGTAGTGTTGGAGAGCAGAGGGATCTCAGAATAAAAGTACATTGTTGTAAGAAAAGGGACGTAACAGGGGGATAGGGTGGTGGAGAAGGTTTTTTTGGCGCACTGTCTTCATCAGCCAGTGAATAAAATGTAAAAGTTAGAAAGTTATGTTCAGATAGACAAGACGTTGGTGAGGACGCACTTGGAGTAACGTGTATAATCTTACGTCACCTTGTTTAGCAAATGTGCCACATATTTGCAAAGAGTGAAGAAAATATTTTCCAACACTTTGCCAGAAAACAAGGGTCGGAGTTACAGGGAAATGGGCTCGCCAGGACTTTATTCCATGGAACGCAGCAGGCAGTGCAGTGACCTCATAGAGGTGGATAGTGCCATAGGTAGCGTCATAATGGGAACACTAAGACATTTGGACAGGTACATGAGGGGAATGGTTTAGAGGGAGATGATCCATATGCCGGCAAATGGGAATAGTTCAGATGAACTAAAATGCACCATCCCTCCCCATGAAACACGGCAACCTTTGTCTCAAAATTTGCGCCAGCTACAGCACTAACAGACAAACTGCTTTTAAATGGCCCTTGGATATTTTATTACCACTGAACTCTAACCTTGAAATCAAGGAAATTAAACATCGATAGATGTCCACTCTTCTCAAAGATGCAATGTTAAATGCAGTGATCGCCTTGCATTAAGGAAATATTGCAACACCCTGCGATGTGAAATGCAATAATAATCCTGCAAAACCTCTCAAATGTTAAACGTGACTAATGCATCGTATTAGGATAACTTTGCAGGCTACTGCAATGTTAAATGCAGCGATGGCCTTGCATTAAAGTCATCTAGCGACCCCCAATGGATGTTATATGCATTAAATTAATTGCAATAATTTTGCAAAACCTCTCAAATGTTAAATGCAACAAATGCATCGCATTAGGACGACTTTTCAGGCTGCTGCAATGTTAAATGCAGTGATCGCCTTGCATTAAAGAAATATTGCAACACCCTGCGATGTGAAATGCAATAATAATCCTGCAAAACCTCTGAAATGTTAAATGCGACTAATGCATCGTATTAGGATAACTTTGCAGGCTGCTGCATTGTTAAATGCAGCGCTGGCCTTGCATTAAAGCAATATTGCAACCCCCTGGGATGTTAAATGCAATAAAATTAATTGCAATCATTTTGCAAAACCTCTCAAATGTTAAATGCAATTAATGCAACGCATTAGAACAACTTTGCAGGCTCCTGCAATGTTAAATGCAGCGCAGGCCTTGCATTAAAGCAAAATTGCAGCTGTTCTGGGGTATTAAACGCATTAAAATCATTGTAATAATAATGCAAAATCTCTCAAATGTTCAATCCAACTAATGCATCGTACCATTAAAATCTTTATTGGTGTACGGTTCTTCCTGACATCCATCCACCCACCCACCCACCGATCAATCAATCAATCAATCTTTGATTAATTCTTATTATTATTAATAATATAAATTATTATTACTATAGTATTATTATTGTATTTACTACCCCCGGCACGTAGCGGAACCTCCAGGGCAGGGAGGAGACTATCCGGCATGTGGAAGTGCTTCTGGGAAGTGTGTCTGATGTGTGTGGGTGTGTGTGTGGGTGTGTGTGTGTGGGTGTGTGTGTGGGTGTGTGTGTGGGTGTGTGTGTGGGTCTGTGTTTGGGTCTGTGTTTGGGTCTGTGTTTGAGTCTGTGTTTGGGTTTGTGTTTGGGTTTGTGTTTGGGTTTGGGTCTGTGTTTGGGTTTGTGTTTGGGTCTGTGTTTGTGTTTGCGTTTGGGTCTCCCCCCCTCTCCCTCTCCCCCAGCTCTCTCCCCCCCCTCTCTCCCCCAGCTCTATCTCTCCCCCCCTCTCTCTCTCTCTCCCCCAGCAATAAAAAACAGACGTCACCCTAATTGTGTGCGTGTGTGTGTGTGCATGTGTGTGTGTGTGTGTGTGTGTGTGTGTGTGTGTGTGTGTGAGCTGACTGACTTACCCCAATCTAGTAGACACTCCGACACTCCAGCAGTTGTGACCAAGCTTGCGATGGCCGTCTTTTACCTGCCTGCCTGCCTGCCTGCCTGCCACCCGCGCCAACCTGAAGGGCCCAAACACTTGTCTTACACTCAGCCCATAACAGATATTGATTAACCCCGTACATACATACATACTTATACGGAACAGGGATAAAGAATAAACAGGTGTCGTGCGTGTGTGTGCGCGCGCGTTATAAACAAGTGCTGTCTGTGAAAAAATCTTTATTGGTGTACGGTTCCTCCTGACATCCACCCACCCACCCACCGATCGATCAATCAATCTTTGATTAATTCTTATTATTAATAATATAAATTATTATTACTATAGTATTATTATTGTATTTACTACCCCCGGCATCGCATTAGGATGACTTTTCGGGCTGCTGCAATGTTAAATGCAGTGATCGCCTTGCATTAAAGAAATATTGCAACACCCTGCGATGTGAAATGCAATAATAATCCTGCAAAACCTCTCAAATGTTAAACGTGACTAATGCATCGTATTAGGATAACTTTGCAGGCTACTGCAATGTTAAATGCAGTGATGGCCTTGCATTAAAGTCATCTAGCGACCCCCCATGGATGTTATATGCATTAAATTAATTGCAATAATTTTGCAAAACCTCTCAAATGTTAAATGCAACAAATGCATCGCATTAGGATGACTTTTCTGGCTGCTGCAATGTTAAATGCAGTGATCGCCTTGCATTAAAGAAATATTGCAACATCCTGCGATGTGAAATGCAATAATAATCCTGCAAAACCTCTCAAATGTTAAATGCGACTAAAGCATCGTATTAGGATAACTTTGCAGGCTGCTGCATTGTTAAATGCAGCGCTGGCGTTGCATTAAAGCAATATTGCAACCCCCTGGGATGTTAAATGCAATAAAATTAATTGCAATAATTTTGCAAAACCTCTCAAATGTTAAATGCAGTTAATGCAACGCATTAGAACAACTTTGCAGGCTCCTGCAATGTTAAATGCAGTGCAGGCCTTGCATTAAAGCAAAACTGCAGCTGTTCTGGGGTATTAAACGCATTAAAATCATTGTAATATTCATGCAAAATCTCTCAAATGTTCAATGCAACTAATGCATGGTACCATTAAAATCTTTATTGGTGTACGGTTCCCCCTGACATCCATCCACCCACCCACCGATCGATCAATCAATCAATCTTTGATTAATTCTTATTATTATTAATAATATAAATTATTATTACTATAGTATTATTATTGTATTTACTACCCCCGGCATCGCATTAGGATGACTTTTCAGGCTGCTGCAATGTTAAATGCAGTGATCGCCTTGCATTAAAGAAATATTGCAACACCCTGCGATGTGAAATGCAATAATAATCCTGCAAAACCTCTCAAATGTTAAACGTGACTAATGCATCGTATTAGGATAACTTTGCAGGCTACTGCAATGTTAAATGCAGTGATGGCCTTGCATTAAAGTCATCTAGCGACCCCCCATGGATGTTATATGCATTAAATTAATTGCAATAATTTTGCAAAACCTCTCAAATGTTAAATGCAACAAATGCATCGCATTAGGATGACTTTTCTGGCTGCTGCAATGTTAAATGCAGTGATCGCCTTGCATTAAAGAAATATTGCAACACCCTGCGATATAAAATGCAATAATAATCCTGCAAAACCTCTCAAATGTTAAACGTGACTAATGCATCGTATTAGGATAACTTTGCAGGCTACTGCAATGTTAAATGCAGTGATGGCCTTGCATTAAAGTCATCTAGCGACCCCCCATGGATGTTATATGCATTAAATTAATTGCAATAATTTTGCAAAACCTCTCAAATGTTAAATGCAACAAATGCATCGCATTAGGATGACTTTTCTGGCTGCTGCAATGTTAAATGCAGTGATCGCCTTGCATTAAAGAAATATTGCAACACCCTGCGATGTGAAATGCAATAATAATCCTGCAAAACCTCTCAAATGTTAAATGCGACTAAAGCATCGTATTAGGATAACTTTGCAGGCTGCTGCATTGTTAAATGCAGCGCTGGCGTTGCATTAAAGCAATATTGCAACCCCTGGGATGTTAAATGCAATAAAATTAATTGCAATAATTTTGCAAAACCTCTCAAATGTTAAATGCAATTAATGCAACGCATTAGAACAACTTTGCAGGCTCCTGCAATGTTAAATGCAGAGCAGGCCTAGCATTAAAGCAAAATTGCAGCTGTTCTGGGGTATTAAACGCATTAAAATCATTGTAATAATCATGCAAAATCTCTCAAATGTTCAATGCAATTAATGCATGGTACCATTAAAATCTTTATTGGTGTACGGTTCCCCCTGACATCCATCCACCCACCCACCCACCGATCGATCAATCAATCAATCTTTGATTAATTCTTATTATTATTAATAATATAAATTATTATTACTATAGTATTATTATTGTATTTACTACCCCCGGCATCGCATTAGGATGACTTTTCAGGCTGCTGCAATGTTAAATGCAGTGATCGCCTTGCATTAAAGAAATATTGCAACACCCTGCGATGTGAAATGCAATAATAATCCTGCAAAACCTCTCAAATGTTAAACGTGAATAATGCATCGTATTAGGATAACTTTGCAGGCTACTGCAATGTTAAATGCAGTGATGGCCTTGCATTAAAGTCATCTAGCGACCCCCCATGGATGTTATATGCATTAAATTAATTGCAATAATTTTGCAAAACCTCTCAAATGTTAAATGCAACAAATGCATCGCATTAGGATGACTTTTCTGGCTGCTGCAATGTTAAATGCAGTGATCGCCTTGCATTAAAGAAATATTATCATATCATATCATATATATACAGCCGGAAACAGGCCTTTTCGGCCCTCCAAGTCCGTGCCGCCCAGTGATCCCCGTACATTAACACTATCCTACACCCACTAGGGACAAATTTTTTTTTAACATTTACCCAGCCAATTAACCTACATACCTGTACGTCTTTGGAGTGTGGGAGGAAACCGAAGATCTCGGAGAAAACCCACGCAGGTCACGGGGAGAACGTACAAACTCCTTACAGTGCAGCAACCGTTGTCAGGATCGAACATGTGTCTCCGGCGCTGCATTCGCTGTAAAGCAGCAACTCTACCGCTGTGCTACCGTGCCGCCCTGCGATGTGCAACACCCTGCGATGTGAAATGCAATAATAATCCTGCAAAACCTCTCAAATGTTAAACGTGACTAATGCATCGTATTAGGATAACTTTGCAGGCTACTGCAATGTTAAATGCAGTGATGGCCTTGCATTAAAGTCATCTAGCGACCCCCCATGGATGTTATATGCATTAAATTAATTGCAATAATTTTGCAAAACCTCTCAAATGTTAAATGCAACAAATGCATCGCATTAGGATGACTTTTCTGGCTGCTGCAATGTTAAATGCAGTGATCGCCTTGCATTAAAGAAATATTGCAACACCCTGCGATGTGAAATGCAATAATAATCCTGCAAAACCTCTCAAATGTTAAACGTGACTAATGCATCGTATTAGGATAACTTTGCAGGCTAGTGCAATGTTAAATGCAGTGAAGGCCTTGCATTAAAGTCATCTAGCGACCCCCCATGGATGTTATATGCATTAAATTAATTGCAATAATTTTGCAAAACCTCTCAAATGTTAAATGCAACAAATGCATCGCATTAGGATGACTTTTCTGGCTGCTGCAATGTTAAATGCAGTGATCGCCTTGCATTAAAGAAATATTGCAACACCCTGCGATGTGAAATGCAATAATAATCCTGCAAAACCTCTCAAATGTTAAATGCGACTAAAGCATCGTATTAGGATAACTTTGCAGGCTGCTGCATTGTTAAATGCAGCGCTGGCGTTGCATTAAAGCAATATTGCAACCCCTGGGATGTTAAATGCAATAAAATTAATTGCAATAATTTTGCAAAACCTCTCAAATGTTAAATGCAATTAATGCAACGCATTAGAACAACTTTGCAGGCTCCTGCAATGTTAAATGCAGAGCAGGCCTAGCATTAAAGCAAAATTGTAGCTGTTCTGGGGTATTAAACGCATTAAAATCATTGTAATAATCATGCAAAATCTCTCAAATGTTCAATGCAACTAATGCATGGTACCATTAAAATCTTTAATGGTGTACGGTTCCCCCTGACATCCATCCACCCACCCACCGATCGATCAATCAATCAATCTTTGATTAATTCTTATTATTATTAATAATATAAATTATTATTACTATAGTATTATTATTGTATTTACTACCCCCGGCATCGCATTAGGATGACTTTTCAGGCTGCTGCAATGTTAAATGCAGTGATCGCCTTGCATTAAAGAAATATTGCAACACCCTGCGATGTGAAATGCAATAATAATCCTGCAAAACCTCTCAAATGTTAAACGTGACTAATGCATCGTATTAGGATAACTTTGCAGGCTACTGCAATGTTAAATGCAGTGATGGCCTTGCATTAAAGTCATCTAGCGACCCCCCATGGATGTTATATGCATTAAATTAATTGCAATAATTTTGCAAAACCTCTCAAATGTTAAATGCAACAAATGCATCGCATTAGGATGACTTTTCTGGCTGCTGCAATGTTAAATGCAGTGATCGCCTTGCATTAAAGAAATATTGCAACATCCTGCGATGTGAAATGCAATAATAATCCTGCAAAACCTCTCAAATGTTAAACGTGACTAATGCATCATATTAGGATAACTTTGCAGGCTACTGCAATGTTAAATGCAGTGATGGCCTTGCATTAAAGTCATCTAGCGACCCCCCATGGATGTTATATGCATTAAATTAATTGCAATAATTTTGCAAAACCTCTCAAATGTTAAATGCAACAAATGCATCGCATTAGGATGACTTTTCTGGCTGCTGCAATGTTAAATGCAGTGATCGCCTTGCATTAAAGAAATATTGCAACACCCTGCGATGTGAAATGCAATAATAATCCTGCAAAACCTCTCAAATGTTAAACGTGACTAATGCATCGTATTAGGATAACTTTGCAAGCTACTGCAATGTTAAATGCAGTGATGGCCTTGCATTAAAGTCATCTAGCGACCCCCCATGGATGTTATATGCATTAAATTAATTGCAATAATTTTGCAAAACCTCTCAAATGTTAAATGCAACAAATGCATCGCATTAGGATGACTTTTCTGGCTGCTGCAATGTTAAATGCAGTGATCGCCTTGCATTAAAGAAATATTGCAACACCCTGCGATGTGAAATGCAATAATAATCCTGCAAAACCTCTCAAATGTTAAACGTGACTAATGCATCGTATTAGGATAACTTTGCAGGCTACTGCAATGTTAAATGCAGTGATGGCCTTGCATTAAAGTCATCTAGCGACCCCCCATGGATGTTATATGCATTAAATTAATTGCAATAATTTTGCAAAACCTCTCAAATGTTAAATGCAACAAATGCATCGCACTAGGATGACTTTTCTGGCTGCTGCAATGTTAAATGCAGTGATCGCCTTGCATTAAAGAAATATTGCAACACCTGCGATGTGAAATGCAATAATAATCCTGCAAAACCTCTCAAATGTTAAACTGACTAATGCATCGTATTAGGATAACTTTGCAGGCTACTGCAATGTTAAATGCAGTGATGGCCTTGCATTAAAGTCATCTAGCGACCCCCCATGGATGTTATATGCATTAAATTAATTGCAATAATTTTGCAAAACCTCTCAAATGTTAAATGCAACAAATGCATCGCATTAGGATGACTTTTCTGGCTGCTGCAATGTTAAATGCAGTGATCGCCTTGCATTAAAGAAATATTGCAACACCCTGCGATGTGAAATGCAATAATAATCCTGCAAAACCTCTCAAATGTTAAACGTGACTAATGCATCGTATTAGGATAACTTTGCAGGCTACTGCAATGTTAAATGCAGTGAAGGCCTTGCATTAAAGTCATCTAGCGACCCCCCATGGATGTTATATGCATTAAATTAATTGCAATAATTTTGCAAAACCTCTCAAATGTTAAATGCAACAAATGCATCGCATTAGGATGACTTTTCTGGCTGCTGCAATGTTAAATGCAGTGATCGCCTTGCATTAAAGAAATATTGCAACACCCTGCGATGTGAAATGCAATAATAATCCTGCAAAACCTCTCAAATGTTAAATGCGACTAAAGCATCGTATTAGGATAACTTTGCAGGCTGCTGCATTGTTAAATGCAGCGCTGGCGTTGCATTAAAGCAATATTGCAACCCCTGGGATGTTAAATGCAATAAAATTAATTGCAATAATTTTGCAAAACCTCTCAAATGTTAAATGCAATTAATGCAACGCATTAGAACAACTTTGCAGGCTCCTGCAATGTTAAATGCAGCGCAGGCCTTGCATTAAAGCAAAATTGCAGCTGTTCTGGGGTATTAAACGCATTAAAATCATTGTAATAATCATGCAAAATCTCTCAAATGTTCAATGCAACTAATGCATGGTATCATTAAAATCTTTATTGGTGTACGGTTCCCCCTGACATCCATCCACCCACCCACCGATCGATCAATCAATCAATCTTTGATTAATTCTTATTATTATTAATAATATAAATTATTATTACTATAGTATTATTATTGTATTTACTACCCCCGGCATCGCATTAGGATGACTTTTCAGGCTGCTGCAATGTTAAATGCAGTGATCGCCTTGCATTAAAGAAATATTGCAACACCCTGCGATGTGAAATGCAATAATAATCCTGCAAAACCTCTCAAATGTTAAACGTGACTAATGCATCGTATTAGGATAACTTTGCAGGCTACTGCAATGTTAAATGCAGTGATGGCCTTGCATTAAAGTCATCTAGCGACCCCCCATGGATGTTATATGCATTAAATTAATTGCAATAATTTTGCAAAACCTCTCAAATGTTAAATGCAACAAATGCATCGCATTAGGATGACTTTTCTGGCTGCTGCAATGTTAAATGCAGTGATCGCCTTGCATTAAAGAAATATTGCAACACCCTGCGATGTGAAATGCAATAATAATCCTGCAAAACCTCTCAAATGTTAAACGTGACTAATGCATCGTATTAGGATAACTTTGCAGGCTACTGCAATGTTAAATGCAGTGATGGCCTTGCATTAAAGTCATCTAGCGACCCCCCATGGATGTTATATGCATTAAATTAATTGCAATAATTTTGCAAAACCTCTCAAATGTTAAATGCAACAAATGCATCGCATTAGGATGACTTTTCTGGCTGCTGCAATGTTAAATGCAGTGATCGCCTTGCATTAAAGAAATATTGCAACACCCTGCGATGTGAAATGCAATAATAATCCTGCAAAACCTCTCAAATGTTAAACGTGACTAATGCATCGTATTAGGATAACTTTGCAGGCTACTGCAATGTTAAAGGCAGTGATGGCCTTGCATTAATGTCATCTAGCGACCCCCCATGGATGTTATATGCATTAAATTAATTGCAATAATTTTGCAAAACCTCTCAAATGTTAAATGCAACAAATGCATCGCATTAGGATGACTTTTCTGGCTGCTGCAATGTTAAATGCAGTGATCGCCTTGCATTAAAGAAATATTGCAACACCCTGCGATGTGAAATGCAATAATAATCCTGCAAAACCTCTCAAATGTTAAACGTGACTAATGCATCGTATTAGGATAACTTTGCAGGCTACTGCAATGTTAAATGCAGTGATGGCCTTGCATTAAAGTCATCTAGTGACCCCCCATGGATGTTATATGCATTAAATTAATTGCAATAATTTTGCAAAACCTCTCAAATGTTAAATGCAACAAATGCATCGCATTAGGATGACTTTTCTGGCTGCTGCAATGTTAAATGCAGTGATCGCCTTGCATTAAAGAAATATTGCAACACCCTGCGATGTGAAATGCAATAATAATCCTGCAAAACCTCTCAAATTTTAAACTGACTAATGCATCGTATTAGGATAACTTTGCAGGCTACTGCAATGTTAAATGCAGTGATGGCCTTGCATTAAAGTCATCTAGCGACCCCCCATGGATGTTATATGCATTAAATTAATTGCAATAACTTTGCAAAACCTCTCAAATGTTAAATGCAACAAATGCATCGCATTAGGATGACTTTTCTGGCTGCTGCAATGTTAAATGCAGTGATCGCCTTGCATTAAAGAAATATTGCAACACCCTGCGATGTGAAATGCAATAATAATCCTGCAAAACCTCTCAAATGTTAAATGCGACTAAAGCATCGTATTAGGATAACTTTGCAGACTGCTGCATTGTTAAATGCAGCGCTGGCGTTGCATTAAAGCAATATTGCAACCCCCTGGGATGTTAAATGCAATAAAATTAATTGCAATAATTTTGCAAAACCTCTCAAATGTTAAATGCAATTAATGCAACGCATTAGAACAACTTTGCAGGCTCCTGCAATGTTAAATGCAGCGCAGGCCTTGCATTAAAGCAAAATTGCAGCTGTTCTGGGGTATTAAACGCATTAAAATCATTGTAATAATCATGCAAAATCTCTCAAATGTTCAATGCAACTAATGCATGGTACCATTAAAATCTTTATTGGTGTACGGTTCCCCCTGACATCCATCCACCCACCCACCCACCGATCGATCAATCAATCAATCTTTGATTAATTCTTATTATTATTAATAATATAAATTATTATTACTATAGTATTATTATTGTATTTACTACCCCCGGCATCGCATTAGGATGACTTTTCAGGCTGCTGCAATGTTAAATGCAGTGATCGCCTTGCATTAAAGAAATATTGCAACACCCTGCGATGTGAAATGCAATAATAATCCTGCAAAACCTCTCAAATGTTAAACGTGACTAATGCATCGTATTAGGATAACTTTGCAGGCTACTGCAATGTTAAATGCAGTGATGGCCTTGCATTAAAGTCATCTAGCGACCCCCCATGGATGTTATATGCATTAAATTAATTGCAATAATTTTGCAAAACCTCTCAAATGTTAAATGCAACAAATGCATCGCATTAGAATGACTTTTCTGGCTGCTGCAATGTTAAATGCAGTGATCGCCTTGCATTAAAGAAATATTGCAACACCCTGCGATGTGAAATGCAATAATAATCCTGCAAAACCTCTCAAATGTTAAACGTGACTAATGCATCGTATTAGGATAACTTTGCAGGCTACTGCAATGTTAAATGCAGTGATGGCCTTGCATTAAAGTCATCTAGCGACCCCCCATGGATGTTATATGCATTAAATTAATTGCAATAATTTTGCAAAACCTCTCAAATGTTAAATGCAACAAATGCATCGCATTAGGATGACTTTTCTGGCTGCTGCAATGTTAAATGCAGTGATCGCCTTGCATTAAAGAAATATTGCAACACCCTGCGATGTGAAATGCAATAATAATCCTGCAAAACCTCTCAAATGTTAAACGTGACTAATGCATCGTATTAGGATAACTTTGCAGGCTACTGCAATGTTAAATGCAGTGATGGCCTTGCATTAAAGTCATCTAGCGACCCCCCATGGATGTTATATGCATTAAATTAATTGCAATAATTTTGCAAAACCTCTCAAATGTTAAATGCAATTAATGCAACGCATTAGAACAACTTTGCAGGCTCCTGCAATGTTAAATGCAGCGCAGGCCTTGCATTAAAGCAAAATTGCAGCTGTTCTGGGGTATTAAACGCATTAAAATCATTGTAATAATCATGCAAAATCTCTCAAATGTTCAATGCAACTAATGCATGGTACCATTAAAATCTTTATTGGTGTACGGTTCCCCCTGACATCCATCCACCCACCCACCGATCGATCAATCAATCAATCTTTGATTAATTCTTATTATTATTAATAATATAAATTATTATTACTATAGTATTATTATTGTATTTACTACCCCCGGCATCGCATTAGGATGACTTTTCTGGCTGCTGCAATGTTAAATGCAGTGATCGCCTTGCATTAAAGAAATATTGCAACACCCTGCGATGTGAAATGCAATAATAATCCTGCAAAACCTCTCAAATGTTAAACGTGACTAATGCATCATATTAGGATAACTTTGCAGGCTACTGCAATGTTAAATGCAGTGATGGCCTTGCATTAAAGTCATCTAGCGACCCCCCATGGATGTTATATGCATTAAATTAATTGCAATAATTTTGCAAAACCTCTCAAATGTTAAATGCAACAAATGCATCGCATTAGGATGACTTTTCTGGCTGCTGCAATGTTAAATGCAGTGATCGCCTTGCATTAAAGAAATATTGCAACACCCTGCGATGTGAAATGCAATAATAATCCTGCAAAACCTCTCAAATGTTAAACGTGACTAATGCATCGTATTAGGATAACTTTGCAGGCTACTGCAATGTTAAATGCAGTGATGGCCTTGCATTAAAGTCATCTAGCGACCCCCCATGGATGTTATATGCATTAAATTAATTGCAATAATTTTGCAAAACCTCTCAAATGTTAAATGCAATTAATGCAACGCATTAGAACAACTTTGCAGGCTCCTGCAATGTTAAATGCAGCGCAGGCCTTGCATTAAAGCAAAATTGCAGCTGTTCTGGGGTATTAAACGCATTAAAATCATTGTAATAATCATGCAAAATCTCTCAAATGTTCAATGCAACTAATGCATGGTACCATTAAAATCTTTATTGGTGTACGGTTCCCCCTGACATCCATCCACCCACCCACCGATCGATCAATCAATCAATCTTTGATTAATTCTTATTATTATTAATAATATAAATTATTATTACTATAGTATTATTATTGTATTTACTACCCCCGGCATCGCATTAGGATGACTTTTCTGGCTGCTGCAATGTTAAATGCAGTGATCGCCTTGCATTAAAGAAATATTGCAACACCCTGCGATGTGAAATGCAATAATAATCCTGCAAAACCTCTCAAATGTTAAACGTGACTAATGCATCATATTAGGATAACTTTGCAGGCTACTGCAATGTTAAATGCAGTGATGGCCTTGCATTAAAGTCATCTAGCGACCCCCCATGGATGTTATATGCATTAAATTAATTGCAATAATTTTGCAAAACCTCTCAAATGTTAAATGCAACAAATGCATCGCATTAGGATGACTTTTCTGGCTGCTGCAATGTTAAATGCAGTGATCGCCTTGCATTAAAGAAATATTGCAACACCCTGCGATGTGAAATGCAACAATAATCCTGCAAAACCTCTCAAATGATAAATGCGACTAAAGCATCGTATTAGGATAACTTTGCAGGCTGCTGCATTGTTAAATGCAGCGCTGGCGTTGCATTAAAGCAATATTGCAACCCCCTGGGATGTTAAATGCAATAAAATTAATTGCAATAATTTTGCAAAACCTCTCAAATGTTCAATGCAATTAATGCAACGCATTAGAACAACTTTGCAGGCTCCTGCAATGTTAAATGCAGCGCAGGCCTTGCATTAAAGCAAAATTGCAGCTGTTCTGGGGTATTAAACGCATTAAAATCATTGTAATAATCATGCAAAATCTCTCAAATGTTCAATGCAACTAATGCATGGTACCATTAAAATCTTTATTGGTGTACAGTTCCCCCTGACATCCATCCACCCACCCACCGATCGATCAATCAATCAATCTTTGATTAATTCTTATTATTATTAATTATATAAATTATTATTACTATAGTATTATTATTGTATTTACTACCCCCGGCATCGCATTAGGATGACTTTTCAGGCTGCTGCAATGTTAAATGCAGTGATCGCCTTGCATTAAAGAAATATTGCAACACCCTGCGATGTGAAATGCAATAATAATCCTGCAAAACCTCTCAAATGTTAAACGTGACTAATGCATCGTATTAGGATAACTTTGCAGGCTGCTGCATTGTTAAATGCAGCGCTGGCGTTGCATTAAAGCAATATTGCAACCCCCTGGGATGTTAAATGCCATAAAATTAATTGCAATAATTTTGCAAAACCTCTCAAATGTTAAATGCAATTAATGCAACGCATTAGAACAACTTTGCAGGCTCCTGCAATGTTAAATGCAGCGCAGGCCTTCCATTAAAGCAAAATTGCAGCTGTTCTGGGGTATTAAACGCATTAAAATCATTGTAATAATCATGCAAAATCTCTCAAATGTTCAATGCAACTAATGCATGGTACCATTAAAATCTTTATTGGTGTACGGTTCCCCCTGACATCCATCCACCCACCCACCGATCGATCAATCAATCAATCTTTGATTAATTCTTATTATTATTAATTATATAAATTATTATTACTATAGTATTATTATTGTATTTACTACCCCCGGCATCGCATTAGGATGACTTTTCAGGCTGCTGCAATGTTAAATGCAGTGATCGCCTTGCATTAAAGAAATATTGCAACACCCTGCGATGTGAAGTGCAATAATAATCCTGCAAAACCTCTCAAATGTTAAACGTGACTAATGCATCATATTAGGATAACTTTGCAGGCTACTGCAATGTTAAATGCAGTGATGGCCTTGCATTAAAGTCATCTAGCGACCCCCCATGGATGTTATATGCATTAAATTAATTGCAATAATTTTGCAAAACCTCTCAAATGTTAAATGCAACAAATGCATCGCATTAGGATGACTTTTCTGGCTGCTGCAATGTTAAATGCAGTGATCGCCTTGCATTAAAGAAATATTGGAACACCCTGCGATGTGAAATGCAACAATAATCCTGCAAAACCTCTCAAATGTTAAATGCGACTAAAGCATCGTATTAGGATAACTTTGCAGGCTGCTGCATTGTTAAATGCAGCGCTGGCGTTGCATTAAAGCAATATTGCAACCCCCTGGGATGTTAAATGCAATAAAATTAATTGCAATAATTTTGCAAAACCTCTCAAATGTTAAATGCAATTAATGCAACGCATTAGAACAACTTTGCAGGCTCCTGCAATGTTAAATGCAGCGCAGGCCTTGCATTAAAGCAAAATTGCAGCTGTTCTGGGGTATTAAACGCATTAAAATCATTGTAATAATCATGCAAAATCTCTCAAATGTTCAATGCAACTAATGCATGGTACCATTAAAATCTTTATTGGTGTACGGTTCCCCCTGACATCCATCCACCCACCCACCGATCGATCAATCAATCAATCTTTGATTAATTCTTATTATTATTAATTATATAAATTATTATTACTATAGTATTATTATTGTATTTACTACCCCCGGCATCGCATTAGGATGACTTTTCAGGCTGCTGCAATGTTAAATGCAGTGATCGCCTTGCATTAAAGAAATATTGCAACACCCTGCGATGTGAAATGCAATAATAATCCTGCAAAACCTCTCAAATGTTAAACGTGACTAATGCATCGTATTAGGATAACTTTGCAGGCTGCTGCATTGTTAAATGCAGCGCTGGCGTTGCATTAAAGCAATATTGCAACCCCCTGGGATGTTAAATGCCATAAAATTAATTGCAATAATTTTGCAAAACCTCTCAAATGTTAAATGCAATTAATGCAACGCATTAGAACAACTTTGCAGGCTCCTGCAATGTTAAATGCAGCGCAGGCCTTCCATTAAAGCAAAATTGCAGCTGTTCTGGGGTATTAAACGCATTAAAATCATTGTAATAATCATGCAAAATCTCTCAAATGTTCAATGCAACTAATGCATGGTACCATTAAAATCTTTATTGGTGTACGGTTCCCCCTGACATCCATCCACCCACCCACCGATCGATCAATCAATCAATCTTTGATTAATTCTTATTATTATTAATTATATAAATTATTATTACTATAGTATTATTATTGTATTTACTACCCCCGGCATCGCATTAGGATGACTTTTCAGGCTGCTGCAATGTTAAATGCAGTGATCGCCTTGCATTAAAGAAATATTGCAACACCCTGCGATGTGAAGTGCAATAATAATCCTGCAAAACCTCTCAAATGTTAAACGTGACTAATGCATCATATTAGGATAACTTTGCAGGCTACTGCAATGTTAAATGCAGTGATGGCCTTGCATTAAAGTCATCTAGCGACCCCCCATGGATGTTATATGCATTAAATTAATTGCAATAATTTTGCAAAACCTCTCAAATGTTAAATGCAACAAATGCATCGCATTAGGATGACTTTTCTGGCTGCTGCAATGTTAAATGCAGTGATCGCCTTGCATTAAAGAAATATTGGAACACCCTGCGATGTGAAATGCAACAATAATCCTGCAAAACCTCTCAAATGTTAAATGCGACTAAAGCATCGTATTAGGATAACTTTGCAGGCTGCTGCATTGTTAAATGCAGCGCTGGCGTTGCATTAAAGCAATATTGCAACCCCCTGGGATGTTAAATGCAATAAAATTAATTGCAATAATTTTGCAAAACCTCTCAAATGTTAAATGCAATTAATGCAACGCATTAGAACAACTTTGCAGGCTCCTGCAATGTTAAATGCAGCGCAGGCCTTGCATTAAAGCAAAATTGCAGCTGTTCTGGGGTATTAAACGCATTAAAATCATTGTAATAATCATGCAAAATCTCTCAAATGTTCAATGCAACTAATGCATGGTACCATTAAAATCTTTATTGGTGTACGGTTCCCCCTGACATCCATCCACCCACCCACCGATCGATCAATCAATCAATCTTTGATTAATTCTTATTATTATTAATTATATAAATTATTATTACTATAGTATTATTATTGTATTTACTACCCCCGGCATCGCATTAGGATGACTTTTCAGGCTGCTGCAATGTTAAATGCAGTGATCGCCTTGCATTAAAGAAATATTGCAACACCCTGCGATGTGAAATGCAATAATAATCCTGCAAAACCTCTCAAATGTTAAACGTGACTAATGCATCGTATTAGGATAACTTTGCAGGCTGCTGCATTGTTAAATGCAGCGCTGGCGTTGCATTAAAGCAATATTGCAACCCCCTGGGATGTTAAATGCCATAAAATTAATTGCAATAATTTTGCAAAACCTCTCAAATGTTAAATGCAATTAATGCAACGCATTAGAACAACTTTGCAGGCTCCTGCAATGTTAAATGCAGCGCAGGCCTTCCATTAAAGCAAAATTGCAGCTGTTCTGGGGTATTAAACGCATTAAAATCATTGTAATAATCATGCAAAATCTCTCAAATGTTCAATGCAACTAATGCATGGTACCATTAAAATCTTTATTGGTGTACGGTTCCCCCTGACATCCATCCACCCACCCACCGATCGATCAATCAATCAATCTTTGATTAATTCTTATTATTATTAATTATATAAATTATTATTACTATAGTATTATTATTGTATTTACTACCCCCGGCATCGCATTAGGATGACTTTTCAGGCTGCTGCAATGTTAAATGCAGTGATCGCCTTGCATTAAAGAAATATTGCAACACCCTGCGATGTGAAATGCAATAATAATCCTGCAAAACCTCTCAAATGTTAAATGTGACTAATGCATCGTATTAGGATAACTTTGCAGGCTACTGCAATGTTAAATGCAGTGATGGCCTTGCATTAAAGTCATCTAGCGACCCCCCTGGATATTATATGTATTAAATTAAATGCAATAATTTTGCAAAACCTCTCAAATGTTAAATGCAACAAATGCATCGCATTAGGATGACTTTTCTGGCTGCTGCAATGTTAAATGCAGTGATCGCCTTGCATTAAAGAAATATTGCAACACCCTGCGATGTGAAATGCAATAATAATCCTGCAAAACCTCTCAAATGTTAAACGTGACTAATGCATCGTATTAGGATAACTTTGCAGGCTACTGCAATGTTAAATGCAGTTATGGCCTTGCATTAAAGTCATCTAGCGACCCCCCATGGATGTTATATGCATTAAATTAATTGCAATGATTTTGCAAAACCTCTCAAATGTTAAATGCAACAAATGCATCGTATTAGGATAACTTTGCAGGCTGCTGCATTGTTAAATGCAGCGCTGGCGTTGCATTAAAGCAATATTGCAACCCCTGGGATGTTAAATGCAATAAAATTAATTGCAATAATTTTGCAAAACCTCTCGAATGTTAAATGCAATTAATGCAACGCATTAGAACAACTTTGCAGGCTCCTGCAATGTTAAATGCAGCGCAGGCCTTGCATTAAAGCAAAATTGCAGCTGTTTTGGGGTATTAAACGCATTAAAATCATTGTAATAATCATGCAAAATCTCTCAAATGTTCAATGCAACTAATGCATGGTACCATTAAAATCTTTATTGGTGTACGGTTCCCCCTGACATCCATCCACCCACCCACCGATCGATCAATCACTCAATCTTTGATTAATTCTTATTATTATTAATTATATAAATTATTATTACTATAGTATTATTATTGTATTTACTACCCCCGGCATCGCATTAGGATGACTTTTCAGGCTGCTGCAATGTTAAATGCAGTGATCGCCTTGCATTAAAGAAATATTGCAACACCCTGCGATGTGAAATGCAATAATAATCCTGCAAAACCTCTCAAATGTTAAACGTGACTAATGCATCGTATTAGGATAACTTTGCAGGCTACTGCAATGTTAAATGCAGTGATGGCCTTGCATTAAAGTCATCTAGCGACCCCCCATGGATGTTATATGCATTAAATTAATTGCAATAATTTTGCAAAACCTCTCAAATGTTAAATGCAACAAATGCATCGCATTAGGATGACTTTTCTGGCTGCTGCAATGTTAAATGCAGTGATCGCCTTGCATTAAAGAAATATTGGAACACCCTGCGATGTGAAATGCAACAATAATCCTGCAAAACCTCTCAAATGTTAAATGCGACTAAAGCATCGTATTAGGATAACTTTGCAGGCTGCTGCATTGTTAAATGCAGCGCTGGCGTTGCATTAAAGCAATATTGCAACCCCCTGGGATGTTAAATGCAATAAAATTAATTGCAATATTTTTGCAAAACCTCTCAAATGTTAAATGCAATTAATGCAACGCATTAGAACAACTTTGCAGGCTCCTGCAATGTTAAATGCAGCGCAGGCCTTGCATTAAAGCAAAATTGCAGCTGTTCTGGGGTATTAAACGCATTAAAATCATTGTAATAATCATGCAAAATCTCTCAAATGTTCAATGCAACTAATGCATGGTACCATTAAAATCTTTATTGGTGTACGGTTCCCCCTGACATCCATCCACCCACCCACCGATCGATCAATCAATCAATCTTTGATTAATTCTTATTATTATTAATAATATAAATTATTATTACTATAGTATTATTATTGTATTTACTACCCCCGGCATCGCATTAGGATGACTTTTCTGGCTGCTGCAATGTTAAATGCAGTGATCGCCTTGCATTAAAGAAATATTGCAACACCCTGCGATGTGAAATGCAATAATAATCCTGCAAAACCTCTCAAATGTTAAACGTGACTAATGCATCATATTAGGATAACTTTGCAGGCTACTGCAATGTTAAATGCAGTGATGGCCTTGCATTAAAGTCATCTAGCGACCCCCCATGGATGTGATATGCATTAAATTAATTGCAATAATTTTGCAAAACCTTTCAAATGTTAAATGCAACAAATGCATCGCATTAGGATGACTTTTCTGGCTGCTGCAATGTTAAATGCAGTGATCGCCTTGCATTAAAGAAATATTGCAACACCCTGCGATGTGAAATGCAATAATAATCCTGCAAAACCTCTCAAATGTTAAATGCGACTAAAGCATCGTATTAGGATAACTTTGCAGGCTGCTGCATTGTTAAATGCAGCGCTGGCGTTGCATTAAAGCAATATTGCAACCCCTGGGATGTTAAATGCAATAAAATTAATTGCAATAATTTCGCAAACCCTCTCAAATGTTAAATGCAATTAATGCAACGCATTAGAACAACTTTGCAGGCTCCTGCAATGTTAAATGCAGCGCAGGCCTTGCATTAAAGCAAAATTGCAGCTGTTCTGGGGTATTAAACGCATTAAAATCATTGTAATAATCATTCAAAATCTCTCAAATGTTCAATGCAACGAATGCATGGTACCATTAAAATCTTTATTGGTGTACGGTTCCCCCTGACATCCATCCACCCACCCACCGATCGATCAATCAATCAATCTTTGATTAATTCTTATTATTATTAATAATATAAATTATTATTACTATAGTATTATTATTGTATTTACTACCCCCGGCATCGCATTAGGATGACTTTTCAGGCTGCTGCAATGTTAAATGCAGTGATCGCCTTGCATTAAAGAAATATTGCAACACCCTGCGATGTGAAATGCAATAATAATCCTGCAAAACCTCTCAAATGTTAAATGTGACTAATGCATCGTATTAGGATAACTTTGCAGGCTACTGCAATGTTAAATGCAGTGATGGCCTTGCATTAAAGTCATCTAGCGACCCCCCATGGATGTTATATGCATTAAATTAAATGCAATAATTTTGCAAAACCTCTCAAATGTTAAATGCAACAAATGCATCGCATTAGGATGACTTTTCTGGCTGCTGCAATGTTAAATGCAGTGATCGCCTTGCATTAAAGAAATATTGCAACACCCTGCGATGTGAAATGCAACAATAATCCTGCAAAACCTCTCAAATGTTAAATGCGACTAAAGCATCGTATTAGGATAACTTTGCAGGCTGCTGCATTGTTAAATGCAGCGCTGGCGTTGCATTAAAGCAATATTGCAACCCCCTGGGATGTTAAATGCAATAAAATTAATTGCAATAATTTTGCAAAACCTCTCAAATGTTAAATGCAATTAATGCAACGCATTAGAACAACTTTGCAGGCTCCTGCAATGTTAAATGCAGCGCAGGCCTTGCATTAAAGCAAAATTGCAGCTGTTCTGGGGTATTAAACGCATTAAAATCATTGTAATAATCATGCAAAATCTCTCAAATGTTCAATGCAACTAATGCATGGTACCATTAAAATCTTTATTGGTGTACGGTTCCCCCTGACATCCATCCACCCACCCACCGATCGATCAATCAATCAATCTTTGATTAATTCTTATTATTATTAATAATATAAATTATTATTACTATAGTATTATTATTGTATTTACTACCCCCGGCATCGCATTAGGATGACTTTTCAGGCTGCTGCAATGTTAAATGCAGTGATCGCCTTGCATTAAAGAAATATTGCAACACCCTGCGATGTGAAATGCAATAATAATCCTGCAAAACCTCTCAAATGTTAAACGTGACTAATGCATCGTATTAGGATAACTTTGCAGGCTACTGCAATGTTAAATGCAGTGATGGCCTTGCATTAAAGTCATCTAGCGACCCCCCATGGATGTTATATGCATTAAATTAAATGCAATAATTTTGCAAAACCTCTCAAATGTTAAATGCAACAAATGCATCGCATTAGGATGACTTTTCTGGCTGCTGCAATGTTAAATGCAGTGATCGCCTTGCATTAAAGAAATATTGCAACACCCTGCGATGTGAAATGCAACAATAATCCTGCAAAACCTCTCAAATGTTAAATGCGACTAAAGCATCGTATTAGGATAACTTTGCAGGCTGCTGCATTGTTAAATGCAGCGCTGGCGTTGCATTAAAGCAATATTGCAACCCCCTGGGATGTTAAATGCAATAAAATTAATTGCAATAATTTTGCAAAACCTCTCAAATTTTAAATGCAATTAATGCAACGCATTAGAACAACTTTGCAGGCTCCTGCAATATTAAATGCAGCGCAGGCCTTGCATTAAAGCAAAATTGCAGCTGTTCTGGGGTATTAAACGCATTAAAATCATTGTAATAATCATGCAAAATCTCTCAAATGTTCAATGCAACTAATGCATGGTACCATTAAAATCTTTATTGGTGTACGGTTCCCCCTGACATCCATCCACCCACCCACCGATCGATCAATCAATCAATCTTTGATTAATTCTTATTATTATTAATTATATAAATTATTATTACTATAGTATTATTATTGTATTTACTACCCCCGGCATCGCATTAGGATGACTTTTCAGGCTGCTGCAATGTTAAATGCAGTGATCGCCTTGCATTAAAGAAATATTGCAATACCCTGCGATGTGAAATGCAATAATAATCCTGCAAAACCTCTCAAATGTTAAACGTGACTAATGCATCGTATTAGGATAACTTTGCAGGCTACTGCAATGTTAAATGCAGTGATGGCCTTGCATTAAAGTCATCTAGCGACCCCCCATGGATGCTATATGCATTAAATTAATTGCAATAATTTTGCAAAACCTCTCAAATGTTAAATGCAACAAATGCATCGCATTAGGATGACTTTTCTGGCTGCTGCAATGTTAAATGCAGTGATCGCATTGCATTAAAGAAATATTGGAACACCCTGCGATGTGAAATGCAACAATAATCCTGCAAAACCTCTCAAATGTTAAATGCGACTAAAGCATCGTATTAGTATAACTTTGCAGGCTGCTGCATTGTTAAATGCAGCGCTGGCGTTGCATTAAAGCAATATTGCAACCCCCTGGGATGTTAAATGCAATAAAATTAATTGCAATAATTTTGCAAAACCTCTCAAATGTTAAATGCAATTAATGCAACGCATTAGAACAACTTTGCAGGCTCCTGCAATGTTAAATGCAGCGCAGGCCTTGCATTAAAGCAAAATTGCAGCTGTTCTGGGGTATTAAACGCATTAAAATCATTGTAATAATCATGCAAAATCTCTCAAATGTTCAATGCAACTAATGCATGGTACCAATAAAATCTTTATTGGTGTACGGTTCCCCCTGACATCCATCCACCCACCCACCGATCGATCAATCAATCAATCTTTGATTAATTCTTATTATTATTAATTATATAAATTATTATTATTATAGTATTATTATTGTATTTACTACCCCCGGCATCGCATTAGGATGACTTTTCAGGCTGCTGCAATGTTAAATGCAGTGATCGCCTTGCATTAAAGAAATATTGCAACACCCTGGGATGTGAAATGCAATAATAATCCTGCAAAACCTCTCAAATGTTAAACGTGACTAATGCATCATATTAGGATAACTTTGCAGGCTACTGCAATGTTAAATGCAGTGATGGCCTTGCATTAAAGTCATCTAGCGACCCCCCATGGATGTTATATGCATTAAATTAATTGCAATAATTTTGCAAAACCTCTCAAATGTTAAATGCAACAAATGCATCGCATTAGGATGACTTTTCTGGCTGCTGCAATGTTAAATGCAGTGATCGCCTTGCATTAAAGAAATATTGCAACACCCTGCGATGTGAAATGCAATAATAATCCTGCAAAACCTCTCAAATGTTAAATGCGACTAAAGCATCGTATTAGGATAACTTTACAGGCTGCTGCATTGTTAAATGCAGCGCTGGCGTTGCATTAAAGCAATATTGCAACCCCTGGGATGTTAAATGCAATAAAATTAATTGCAATAATTTTGCAAACCCTCTCAAATGTTAAATGCAATTAATGCAACGCATTAGAACAACTTTGCAGGCTCCTGCAATGTTAAATGCAGCGCAGGCCTTGCATTAAAGCAAAATTGCAGCTGTTCTGGGGTATTAAACGCATTAAAATCATTGTAATAATCATGCAAAACCTCTCAAATGTTCAATGCAACGAATGCATGGTACCATTAAAATCTTTATTGGTGTACGGTTCCCCCTGACATCCATCCACCCACCCACCGATCGATCAATCAATCAATCTTTGATTAATTCTTATTATTATTAATAATATAAATTATTATTACTATAGTATTATTATTGTATTTACTACCCCCGGCATCGCATTAGGATGACTTTTCAGGCTGCTGCAATGTTAAATGCAGTGATCGCCTTGCATTAAAGAAATATTGCAACACCCTGCGATGTGAAATGCAATAATAATCCTGCAAAACCTCTCAAATGTTAAACGTGACTAATGCATCGTATTAGGATAACTTTGCAGGCTACTGCAATGTTAAATGCAGTGATGGCCTTGCATTAAAGTCATCTAGCGACCCCCCATGGATGTTATATGCATTAAATTAATTGCAATAATTTTGCAAAACCTTTCAAATGTTAAATGCAACAAATGCATCGCATTAGGATGACTTTTCTGGCTGCTGCAATGTTAAATGCAGTGATCGCCTTGCATTAAAGAAATATTGCAACACCCTGCGATGTGAAATGCAATAATAATCCTGCAAAACCTCTCAAATGTTAAATGCGACTAAAGCATCGTATTAGGATAACTTTACAGGCTGCTGCATTGTTAAATGCAGCGCTGGCGTTGCATTAAAGCAATATTGCAACCCCTGGGATGTTAAATGCAATAAAATTAATTGCAATAAATTTGCAAACCCACTCAAATGTTAAATGCAATTAATGCAACGCATTAGAACAACTTTGCAGGCTCCTGCAATGTTAAATGCAGCGCAGGCCTTGCATTAAAGCAAAATTGCAGCTGTTCTGGGGTATTAAACGCATTAAAATCATTGTAATAATCATGCAAAACCTCTCAAATGTTCAATGCAACGAATGCATGGTACCATTAAAATCTTTATTGGTGTACGGTTCCCCCTGACATCCATCCACCCACCCACCGATCGATCAATCAATCAATCTTTCATTAATTCTTATTATTATTAATAATATAAATTATTATTACTATAGTATTATTATTGTATTTACTACCCCCGGCATCGCATTAGGATGACTTTTCAGGCTGCTGCAATGTTAAATGCAGTGATCGCCTTGCATTAAAGAAATATTGCAACACCCTGCGATGTGAAATGCAATAATAATCCTGCAAAACCTCTCAAATGTTAAATGTGACTAATGCATCGTATTAGGATAACTTTGCAGGCTACTGCAATGTTAAATGCAGTGATGGCCTTGCATTAAAGTCATCTAGCGACCCCCCATGGATGTTATATGCATTAAATTAAATGCAATAATTTTGCAAAACCTCTCAAATGTTAAATGCAACAAATGCATCGCATTAGGATGACTTTTCTGGCTGCTGCAATGTTAAATGCAGTGATCGCCTTGCATTAAAGAAATATTGCAACACCCTGCGATGTGAAATGCAATAATAATCCTGCAAAACCTCTCAAATGTTAAACGTGACTAATGCATCGTATTAGGATAACTTTGCAGGCTACTGCAATGTTAAATGCAGTGATGGCCTTGCATTAAAGCCATCTAGCGACCCCCCGATGGATGTTATATGCATTAAATTAATTGCAATCATTTTGCAAAACCTCTCAAATGTTAAATGCAACAAATGCATCGCATTAGGATGACTTTTCTGGCTGCTGCAATGTTAAATGCAGTGATCGCCTTGCATTAAAGAAATATTGCAACACCCTGCGATGTGAAATGCAATAATAATCCTGCAAAACCTCTCAAATTTTAAATGCGACTAAAGCATCGTATTAGGATAACTTTGCAGGCTGCTGCATTGTTAAATGCAGCGCTGGCGTTGCATTAAAGCAATATTGCAACCCCTGGGATGTTAAATGCAATAAAATTAATTGCAATAATTTTGCAAAACCTCTCAAATGTTAAATGCAATTAATGCAACGCATTAGAACAACTTTGCAGGCTCCTGCAATGTTAAATGCAGCGCAGGCCTTGCATTAAAGCAAAATTGCAGCTGTTCTGGGGTATTAAACGCATTAAAATCATTGTAATAATCATGCAAAATCTCTCAAATGTTCAATGCAACTAATGCATGGTACCATTAAAATCTTTATTGGTGTACGGTTCCCCCTGACATCCATCCACCCACCCACCGATCGATCAATCAATCAATCTTTGATTAATTCTTATTATTATTAATAATATAAATTATTATTACTATAGTATTATTATTGTATTTACTACCCCCGGCATCGCATTAGGATGACTTTTCAGGCTGCTGCAATGTTAAATGCAGTGATGGCCTTGCATTAAAGTCATCTAGCGACCCCCCATGAATGTTATATGCATTAAATTAATTGCAATAATTTTGCAAAACCTCTCAAATGTTAAATGCAACAAATGCATCGCATTAGGATGACTTTTCTGGCTGCTGCAATGTTAAATGCAGTGATTGCCTTGCATTAAAGAAATATTGCAACACCCTGCGATGTGAAATGCAATAATAATCCTGCAAAACCTCTCAAATGTTAAACGTGACTAATGCATCGTATTAGGATAACTTTGCAGGCTACTGCAATGTTAAATGCAGTGATCGCCTTGCATTAAAGTCATCTAGCGAACCCCCATGGATGTTATATGCATTAAATTAATTGCAATAATTTTGCAAAACCTCTCAAATGTTAAATGCAACAAATGCATCGCATTAGGATGACTTTTCTGGCTGCTGCAATGATAAATGCAGTGATCGCCTTGCATTAAAGAAATATTGCAACACCCTGCGATGTGAAATGCAATAATAATCCTGCAAAACCTCTCAAATGTTAAATGCGACTAAAGCATCGTATTAGGATAACTTTGCAGGCTGCTGCATCGTTAAATGCAGCGCTGGCGTTGCATTAAAGCAATATTGCAACCCCCTGGGATGTTAAATGCAATAAAATTAATTGCAATAATTTTGCAAAACCTCTCAAATGTTAAATGCAATTAATGCAACGCATTAGAACAACTTTGCAGGCTCCTGCAATGTTAAATGCAGCGCAGGCCTTGCATTAAAGCAAAATTGCAGCTGTTCTGGGGTATTAAACGCATTAAAATCATTGTAATAATCATGCAAAATCTATCAAATGTTCAATGCAACTAATGCATGGTACCATTAAAATCTTTATTGGTGTACGGTTCCCCCTGACATCCATCCACCCACCGACCGATCGATCAATCAATCAATCTTTGATTAATTCTTCTTATTATTAATAATATAAATTATTATTACTATAGTATTATTATTGTATTTACTACCCCCGGCATCGCATTAGGATGACTTTTCAGGCTGCTGCAATGTTAAATGCAGTGATCGCCTTGCATTAAAGAAATATTGCAACACCCTGCGACGTGAAATGCAATAATAATCCTGCAAAACCTCTCAAATGTTAAACGTGACTAATGCATCGTATTAGGATAACTTTGCAGGCTACTGCAATGTTAAATGCAGTGATGGCCTTGCATTAAAGTCATCTAGCGACCCCCCATGGATGTTATATGCATTAAATTAAATGCAATAATTTTGCAAAACCTCTCAAATGTTAAATGCAACAAATGCATCGCATTAGGATGACTTTTCTGGCTGCTGCAATGTTAAATGCAGTGATCGCCTTGCATTAAAGAAATATTGCAACACCCTGCGATGTGAAATGCAATAATAATCCTGCAAAACCTCTCAAATGTTAAACGTGAATAATGCATCGTATTAGGATAACTTTGCAGGATACTGCAATGTTAAATGCAGTGATGGCCTTGCATTAAAGTCATCTAGCGACCCCCCATGGATGTTATATGCATTAAATTAATTGGAATAATTTTGCAAAACCTCTCAAATGTTAAATGCAACAAATGCATCGCATTAGGATGACTTTTCTGGCTGCTGCAATGTTAAATGCAGTGATCGCCTTGCATTAAAGAAATATTGCAACACCCTGCATTGTGAAATGCAATAATAATCCTGCAAAACCTCTCAAATGTTAAATGCGACTAAAGCATCGTATTAGGATAACTTTGCAGGCTGCTGCATTGTTAAATGCAGCGCTGGCGTTGCATTAAAGCAATATTGCAACCCCCTGGGATGTTAAATGCAATAAAATTAATTGCAATAATTTTGCAAAACCTCTCAAATGTTAAATGCAATTAATGCAACGCATTAGAACAACTTTGCAGGCTCCTGCAATGTTAAATGCAGCGCAGGCCTTGCATTAAAGCAAAATTGCAGCTGTTCTGGGGTATTAAACGCATTAAAATCATTGTAATAATCATGCAAAATCTCTCAAATGTTCAATGCAACTAATGCATGGTACCATTAAAATCTTTATTGGTGTACGGTTCCCCCTGACATCCATCCACCCACCGACCGATCGATCAATCAATCAATCTTTGATTAATTCTTATTATTATTAATAATATAAATTATTATTACTATAGTATTATTATTGTATTTACTACCCCCGGCATCGCATTAGGATGACTTTTCAGGCTGCTGCAATGTTAAATGCAGTGATGGCCTTGCATTAAAGTCATCTAGCGACCCCCCATGAATGTTATATGCATTAAATAAATTGCAATAATTTTGCAAAACCTCTCAAATGTTAAATGCAACAAATGCATCGCATTAGGATGACTTTTCTGGCTGCTGCAATGTTAAATGCAGTGATCGCCTTGCATTAAAGAAATATTGCAACACCCTGCGATTTGAAATGCAATAATAATCCTGCAAAACCTCTCAAATGTTAAACGTGACTAATGCATCGTATTAGGATAACTTTGCAGGCTACTGCAATGTTAAATGCAGTGATGGCCTTGCATTAAAGTCATCTAGCGGCCCCCCATGGATGTTATATGCATTAAATAAATTGCAATAATTTTGCAAAACCTCTCAAATGTTAAATGCAACAAATGCATCGCATTAGGATGACTTTTCTGGCTGCTGCAATGTGAAATGCAGTGATCGCCTTGCATTAAAGAAATATTGCAACACCCTGCGATGTGAAATGCAATAATAATCCTGCAAAACCTCTCAAATGTTAAACGTGACTAATGCATCGTATTAGGATAACTTCGCAGGCTACTGCAATGTTAAATGCAGTGATGGTCTTGCATTAAAGTCATCTAGCGACCCCCATGGATGTTATATGCATTAAATTAATTGCAATAATTTTGCAAAACCTCTCAAATGTTAAATGCAACAAATGCATCGCATTAGGATGACTTTTCTGGCTGCTGCAATGATAAATGCAGTGATCGCCTTGCATTAAAGAAATATTGCAACACCCTGCGATGTGAAATGCAATAATAATCCTGCAAAACCTCTCAAATGTTAAATGCGACTAAAGCATCATATTAGGATAACTTTGCAGGCTGCTGCATCGTTAAATGCAGCGCTGGCGTTGCATTAAAGCAATATTGCAACCCCCTGGGATGTTAAATGCAATAAAATTAATTGCAATAATTTTGCAAAACCTCTCAAATGTTAAATGCAATTAATGCAACGCATTAGAACAACTTTGCAGGCTCCTGCAATGTTAAATGCAGCGCAGACCTTGCATTAAAGCAAAATTGCAGCTGTTCTGGGGTATTAAACGCATTAAAATCATTGTAATAATCATGCAAAATCTCTCAAATGTTCAATGCAACTAATGCATGGTACCATTAAAATCTTTATTGGTGTACGGTTCCCCCTGACATCCATCCACCCACCCACCGATCGATCAATCAATCAATCTTTGATTAATTCTTATTATTATTAATAATATAAATTATTATTACTATAGTATTATTATTGTATTTACTACCCCCGGCATCGCATTAGGATGACTTTTCAGGCTGCTGCAATGTTAAATGCAGTGATGGCCTTGCATTAAAGTCATCTAGCGACCCCCCATGAATGTTATATGCATTAAATTAATTGCAATAATTTTGCAAAACCTCTCAAATGTTAAATGCAACAAATGCATCGCATTAGGATGACTTTTCTGGCTGCTGCAATGTTAAATGCAGTGATCGCCTTGCATTAAAGAAATATTGCAACACCCTGCGATGTGAAATGCAATAATAATCCTGCAAAACCTCTCAAATGTTAAACGTGACTAATGCATCGTATTAGGATAACTTTGCAGGCTACTGCAATGTTAAATGCAGTGATCGCCTTGCATTAAAGTCATCTAGCGAACCCCCATGGATGTTATATGCATTAAATTAATTGCAATAATTTTGCAAAACCTCTCAAATGTTAAATGCAACAAATGCATCGCATTAGGATGACTTTTCTGGCTGCTGCAATGATAAATGCAGTGATCGCCTTGCATTAAAGAAATATTGCAACACCCTGCGATGTGAAATGCAATAATAATCCTGCAAAACCTCTCAAATGTTAAATGCGACTAAAGCATCGTATTAGGATAACTTTGCAGGCTGCTGCATCGTTAAATGCAGCGCTGGCGTTGCATTAAAGCAATATTGCAACCCCCTGGGATGTTAAATGCAATAAACTTAATTGCAATAATTTTGCAAAACCTCTCAAATGTTAAATGCAATTAATGCAACGCATTAGAACAACTTTGCAGGCTCCTGCAATGTTAAATGCAGCGCAGGCCTTGCATTAAAGCAAAATTGCAGCTGTTCTGGGGTATTAAACGCATTAAAATCATTGTAATAATCATGCAAAATCTCTCAAATGTTCAATGCAACTAATGCATGGTACCATTAAAATCTTTATTGGTGTACGGTTCCCCCTGACATCCATCCACCCACCGACCGATCGATCAATCAATCAATCTTTGATTAATTCTTCTTATTATTAATAATATAAATTATTATTACTATAGTATTATTATTGTATTTACTACCCCCGGCATCGCATTAGGATGACTTTTCAGGCTGCTGCAATGTTAAATGCAGTGATCGCCTTGCATTAAAGAAATATTGCAACACCCTGCGACGTGAAATGCAATAATAATCCTGCAAAACCTCTCAAATGTTAAACGTGACTAATGCATCGTATTAGGATAACTTTGCAGGCTACTGCAATGTTAAATGCAGTGATGGCCTTGCATTAAAGTCATCTAGCGACCCCCCATGGATGTTATATGCATTAAATTAATTGCAATAATTTTGCAAAACCTCTCAAATGTTAAATGCAACAAATGCATCGCATTAGGATGACTTTTCTGGCTGCTGCAATGTTAAATGCAGTGATCGCCTTGCATTAAAGAAATATTGCAACACCCTGCGATGTGAAATGCAATAATAATCCTGCAAAACCTCTCAAATGTTAAACGTGACTAATGCATCGTATTAGGATAACTTTGCAGGCTACTGCAATGTTAAATGCAGTGATCGCCTTGCATTAAAGTCATCTAGCGAACCCCCATGGATGTTATATGCATTAAATTAATTGCAATAATTTTGCAAAACCTCTCAAATGTTAAATGCAACAAATGCATCGCATTAGGATGACTTTTCTGGCTGCTGCAATGATAAATGCAGTGATCGCCTTGCATTAAAGAAATATTGCAACACCCTGCGATGTGAAATGCAATAATAATCCTGCAAAACCTCTCAAATGTTAAATGCGACTAAAGCATCGTATTAGGATAACTTTGCAGGCTGCTGCATCGTTAAATGCAGCGCTGGCGTTGCATTAAAGCAATATTGCAACCCCCTGGGATGTTAAATGCAATAAACTTAATTGCAATAATTTTGCAAAACCTCTCAAATGTTAAATGCAATTAATGCAACGCATTAGAATAACTTTGCAGGCTCCTGCAATGTTAAATGCAGCGCAGGCCTTGCATTAAAGCAAAATTGCAGCTGTTCTGGGGTATTAAACGCATTAAAATCATTGTAATAATCATGCAAAATCTCTCAAATGTTCAATGCAACTAATGCATGGTACCATTAAAATCTTTATTGGTGTACGGTTCCCCCTGACATCCATCCACCCACCGACCGATCGATCAATCAATCAATCTTTGATTAATTCTTCTTATTATTAATAATATAAATTATTATTACTATAGTATTATTATTGTATTTACTACCCCCGGCATCGCATTAGGATGACTTTTCAGGCTGCTGCAATGTTAAATGCAGTGATCGCCTTGCATTAAAGAAATATTGCAACACCCTGCGACGTGAAATGCAATAATAATCCTGCAAAACCTCTCAAATGTTAAACGTGACTAATGCATCGTATTAGGATAACTTTGCAGGCTACTGCAATGTTAAATGCAGTGATGGCCTTGCATTAAAGTCATCTAGCGACCCCCCATGGATGTTATATGCATTAAATTAATTGCAATAATTTTGCAAAACCTCTCAAATGTTAAATGCAACAAATGCATCGCATTAGGATGACTTTTCTGGCTGCTGCAATGTTAAATGCAGTGATCGCCTTGCATTAAAGAAATATTGCAACACCCTGCGATGTGAAATGCAATAATAATCCTGCAAAACCTCTCAAATGTTAAACGTGAATAATGCATCGTATTAGGATAACTTTGCAGGCTACTGCAATGTTAAATGCAGTGATGGCCTTGCATTAAAGTCATCTAGCGACCCCCCATGGATGTTATATGCATTAAATTAATTGCAATAATTTTGCAAAACCTCTCAAATGTTAAATGCAACAAATGCATCGCATTAGGATGACTTTTCTGGCTGCTGCAATGATAAATGCAGTGATCGCCTTGCATTAAAGAAATATTGCAACACCCTGCGATGTGAAATGCAATAATAATCCTGCAAAACCTCTCAAATGTTAAACGTGACTAATGCATCGTATTAGGATAACTTTGCAGGCTACTGCAATGTTAAATGCAGTGATGGCCTTGCATTAAAGTCATCTAGCGACCCCCCATGGATGTTATATGCATTAAATTAATTGCAATAATTTTGCAAAACCTCTCAAATGTTAAATGCAACAAATGCATCGCATTAGGATGACTTTTCTGGCTGCTGCAATGTTAAATGCAGTGATCGCCTTGCATTAAAGAAATATTGCAACACCCTGCGATGTCAAATGCAATAATAATCCTGCAAAACCTCTCAAATGTTAAATGCGACTAAAGCATCGTATTAGGATAACTTTGCAGGCTGCTGCATTGTTAAATGCAGTGCTGGCGTTGCATTAAAGCAATATTGCAACCCCTGGGATGTTAAATGCAATAAAATTAATTGCAATAATTTTGCAAAACCTCTCAAATGTTAAATGCAATTAATGCAACGCATTAGAACAACTTTGCAGGCTCCTGCAATGTTAAATGCAGCGCAGGCCTTGCATTAAAGCAAAATTGCAGCTGTTCTGGGGTATTAAACGCATTAAAATCATTGTAATAATCATGCAAAATCTCCCAAATGTTCAATGCAACTAATGCATGGTACCATTAAAATCTTTATTGGTGTACGGTTCCCCCTGACATCCATCCACCCACCCACCGATCGATCAATCAATCTTTGATTAATTCTTATTATTATTAATAATATAAATTATTATTACTATAGTATTATTATTGTATTTACTACCCCCGGCATCGCATTAGGATGACTTTTCAGGCTGCTGCAATGTTAAATGCAGTGATCGCCTTGCATTAAAGAAATATTGCAACACCCTGCGATGAGAAATGCAATAATAATCCTGCAAAACCTCTCAAATATTAAACGTGACTAATGCATCGTATTAGGATAACTTTGCAGGCTACTGCAATGTTAAATGCAGTGATGGCCTTGCATTAAAGTCATCTAGCGACCCCCCATGGATGTTATATGCATTAAATTAATTGCAATAATTTTGCAAAACCTCTCAAATGTTAAATGCAACAAATGCGTCGCATTAGGATGACTTTTCTGGCTGCTGCAATGTTAAATGCAGTGATCGCCTTGCATTAAAGAAATATTGCAACACCCTGCGATGTGAAATGCAATAATAATCCTGCAAAACCTCTCAAATGTTAAATGCGACTAAAGCATCGTATTAGGATAACTTTGCAGGCTGCTGCATTGTTAAATGCAGCGCTGGCTTTGCATTAAAGCAATATTGCAACCCCCTGGGATGTTAAATGCAATAAAATTAATTGCAATAATTTTGCAAAACCTCTCAAATGTTAAATGCAATTAATGCAACGCATTAGAACAACTTTGCAGGCTCCTGCAATGTTAAATGCAGCGCAGGCCTTGCATTAAAGCAAAATTGCAGCTGTTCTGGGGTATTAAATGCATTAAAATCATTGTAATAATCATGCAAAATCTCTCAAATGTTCAATGCAACTAATGCATGGTACCATTAAAATCTTTATTGGTGTACGGTTCCCCCTGACATCCATCCACCCACCCACCGATCGATCAATCAATCTTTGATTAATTCTTATTATTATTAATAATATAAATTATTATTACTATAGTATTATTATTGTATTTACTACCCCCGGCATCGCATTAGGATGACTTTTCAGGCTGCTGCAATGTTAAATGCAGTGATCGCCTTGCATTAAAGAAATATTGCAACACCCTGCGATGTGAAATGCAATAATAATCCTGCAAAACCTCTCAAATGTTAAACGTGACTAATGCATCGTATTAGGATAACTTTGCAGGCTACTGCAATGTTAAATGCAGTGATGGCCTTGCATTAAAGTCATCTAGCGACCCCCCATGGATGTTATATGCATTAAATTAATTGCAATAATTTTGCAAAACCTCTCAAATGTTAACCCCAAATAAGAAAAAGAAAGAAAAGAAAAAAAGATTAAAGACTGCCTGGTTGTTGGTGGTCCTGCACACGCCCCATGGAATTCCAAACAGAATAAACTGTATATGTATATACATCTCTCCCAAAAGAACCATTGTAAATATGAACAATTCTTCTATATATATAGGCCCCTCTTTTGTAGATAAGGACGCCAGATATTTAAAAAAGTATCATATTTGTTCCTTAAATTATAAGTAATTTTTTCAAGTGGGATACAGTTAGAAATTTCATTATTCCAAAGGTCCATACTTAAATAGGAATCAGATTTCCAAGTAACTGCGATAGTTTTTTTGGCTACTGCTAATGCAATTTTTATAAATTCTTTCTGATATTTATTCATTTTAAGTTGTGGTCTTATTCCTTCAACATCACCCAATAACAAAAATCTTGGGTTGTATGGAAGTTGTAATCTGTTCTAAAAAGCTTCTTAAGTTTGTCCAAAAAGGTTGTATTTTTGAACAGGACCAAGTAGAATGAAACAAAGTACCAATTTCTTGATTGCACCGAAAACATTGGTCAGATAAACTTGAGTTTATTCTCTTTAATTTTTGTGGTGTGATATATAATTGATGCAGAAAGTTATATTGTACTAGTCTAAACCGAACATTTATTGTATTTTTCATACTGTCAAGGCATAGTTTTGACCAATTTGTTCCATCAATATTAATATTCAAATCCGTTTCCCATTTTCGCCTTGATATATGAATTCCTTGTTTAGGAGCCTTTTTTGAATTAGATTATATATAATAGAAGTAAAAAAAATGATTTGTCCTTTTTGAATTAGGTTTTCAATTTCCTTAGATTTCGGCAATAACATTGTTTGACCCAATTTATCTTTTAAATAAGCTCTTAATTGAAAGTAACAGAAAAGGGAATTATTTGATATATGATATTTATTTTTCAATTGTTCAAATGACATCAATATACCTTTTTCAAAGCAATCACCTATATATCTAATCCCTTTTTGATGCCACCTATATAGAAGCTGGTTATCCATTGTAAAAGGTATCAATCTATTCTGAATCAAAGTTGTCTTTCCTAATAAAGATTTTTTTGTTTCATCCTCAAAATTTACCTTATTCCATAATCCGATCAAGTGTTTTAATAATGGAGATTCTTTCAGTCCCCGTATCAATTTAGGTTCCCATTTATATATAAAGTCTTCTGGTATATTTTCTCCTATTTTATCTAGTTCTATTCTTATCCATGCCGGGTTTTTTTCTTCAAAAAGAGATGCAATATCATCATATCATATATCTACAGCCGGAAACAGGCCTTTTCGGCCCTCCAAGTCCGTGCCGCCCAGTGATCCCCGTACATTAACACTATCCTACACCCACTAGGGACAATTTTTACATTTACCCAGCCAATTAACCTACATACCTGTACGTCAGTTGGTTTGCTTTATAATAATTCTTAAAGTTCGGAAGTTGTAATCCTCCTGAATCAAACTTCCATGTCAATTTTTCCAACGATATTCTTGACATTTTACCTTTCCAAAGAAATTTCCGCACATATTTATTTAACTCTTGAAAAAACTTCTGTGGTACTTGTATTGGTAATGTTTGGAATAAATATTGTAATTTCAGAAATATATTCATTTTAACGGCATTAACTCTTCCTATTAATGTTATTGGTAATGTCATCCATTTATCAAGGTCCTCTTTTATTTTTCTTAGTAATAATAAATAATTTAATTTATATAAATTCTTCATATCATTATCAATTCTTATACCTAAATACTTTATACCAATTAATGGCCATCTAAATTGGGTTAGTAATCGACATTGAGTGTAATCTCCTTTAGTAAGGGGTAAAATTTCACTTTTATCCCAATTTATTTTATAACCTGATATTCTTCCATATTCTTCTAATCTAAAAGATAGTTTGCGCAACGAATCTAATGGTTTTGTTAAGTGTATCAAAACCTCATCTGCAAATAAATTAATCTTAAATTCTTCCTGATTGACTTTAAAACCCTTAATATCTGGGTCAGTTCTAATTAGTTCAGCTAACGGTTCTATCGCCAGGACAAATAAAGCAGGTGATAATGGGCATCCTTGTCTAGTTGACCTTTTTAATTGAAACGGTGTTGAAATTTGGCCATTTGTCGCTACCTTAGCTTTGGGATTCACATTTAGAGTTTTAATCCAGTTTATAAAAGTTGTTCCTAACCCATATTTTTCCAATACTTTATATAAAAAATCCCACTCTAACCTATCAAATGCTTTTTCTCCATCCAGAGCTACTGCTACACTTATTTCATTCCTCTTTTGTGCCAAATGCATTATACTAAGTAACCTAGTTACATTATCTGCAGAATGTCTATTTTTAATAAATCCAGTTTGATCCATATGTACTAATTTTGGTAAATACTTAGACAATCTATTAGATAAAATTTTTGCTACTATTTTATAATCTGTATTCAGCAAAGATATAGGTCTATATGATGTTGGTTTTAAAGGATCCCTATCTTTTTTTGGTATTACTGTTAAAATCGCTGTCGTAAAAGACTCTGGGAGGTTATGTGTTCTTTCCGCCTGCTGTATTACCTCCATAAAAGGAGGAATTAATAATTATTTAAATTTTTTATAAAATTCTGGCGGGAACCCATCTTCTCCTGGGGATTTATTACTCTGTAGTGATATTAACACTTCTTTGACCTCTTTTAATGAAAAAGGCATATCTAATCCCATCTGTTCTTCTAAATTTAATTTAGGAAGGTTTATTTGTGCTAAAAAAATCTATCTCATTAGTATCTTTTTGTGATTCTGACGTATAATTCAGAATTTTTTTTTAAAAAGGTTTCATTAATTTCTAAAGGTTTATAAGTAATTTTATTTGTATTTATTCTAATAGCGTTAATCGTTCTCGAAGACTGTTCGGCTTTCAACTGCCAAGCAAGGACCTTATGTGATCTCTCTCCTAACTCATAGTACTTTGTTTAGTTCTCATAATTGCTTTTTCTGTTCGGTATGTCTGTAATGTATTATATTGTAACTTCTTATTGTAACTTATTATATTGTAACTTCTTATTGATAAGTTGTCTTCGTTTCTCTTCCGTTACATACCTTTGAGATTCTTTTTCTAATTTTGTAATTTCTTTCTCCAATTGCTCTACTTCGGCCATATATTCTTTCTTAATTTTGGAAGTATAACTTATTATCTGTCCTCTCAAATATGCTTTCATTGCATCCCATATAACAAATTTATCATCAACTGAATTGGAATTTGTATCTAAATAAAATTGAATATGTCTTCTCATAAACTCACAAAAATCTTCTCGATTTAATAATGTTGAATTAAATCTCCATCTATAAGTAATTTCCTCTTTATCCATCATTACCATCGACATTGTTAAAGGGGAGTGATCTGATAATGTTCTTGCTTTATATTCAACATTTTTCACTCTGTCCTGTATGTTTGTTGATAATAAAAAGAGATCAATCCTCGAATAAGTTTTATGTCTATATGAGTAAAAAGAATAATCTCTTTCTCTTGGGTTAAGTCTTCTCCATATATCGGTTAGATTTAAATCTTTCATCAATGACAAAGTTAATTTTGCTATTTTCGTTTTTGTAACTGTCCTAACTGATCTATCTAAAACTGGGTCTAAGCAAAAATTAAAGTCTCCACCTATTAGTATTTTATCTTGGGCATCGGCCAGATTCAAAAAAGTTTCTTGTATAAATTTTATATCATTTTCATTTGGTGCATAAATATTCATCAAGGTCCATAATTCCGAAAAGAGTTGGCAATGTATAATCACATATCTTCCCGCAGGATCAATAATTGTATTTTGTATTTTGATTGGTAATGTTTTATTAATCAAAATTGCAACTCCCCTCGCTTTTGAATTGAATGAAGCTGCAGTAACCGTTCCCACCAGTCTCTTTTTAATTTCTGATGTTCCATCTCTGTTCAATGAATTTCCTGCAAAAAAGCTATATCTATCTTCATTTTTTTAATATGTGTTAAAATTATTTTTCTTTTTACCGGCCCATTTAACCCATTAACATTAAAACTCAAAAGTTCAGTAATTTAACCATTATTCTTAACAAAATTACTCCTATCTATAACATTACTTAACACCTCGTTTCTCATGGTTCTTTGGGGAGTTTCCTTAAAATTCACCATGTTGCTGTACACCCCCCCCCCCCCCAACATCCAGGCTAAAAGATGAAAAAGAAAAAGAAATAGTTAAAGAAACCCAAAATAACCCCCTACTAATGCTGTTTATAAAAAAGAAAACAGCATTACCTCCCTCCATTTTACGGGTCATGGCACATGCCATGAATACACACATGAATCCCGCAGTCATCAATTGGTGGTTCTCCACCCCCCCCCCCCCGAACTAGCATAACCTTTTCTCCCAAACATTATTCATTCAATCTTTACATTTCATATCCTTTATCATCTCTCCGTTCATATCCGTTTCAATCCATGTCTCATTGTCGTTCTTCTTGTATCTGGTGAGCCTTTGGAAGTTTTAAAGCAAATTCCTCAGCTTCCTGGTAATCAGTAAAAAATTTGTTTCCTTCTCTTTCTATAAAAATATTCAGTGTTGCAGGGTATCGCAGGTAAAATCGATAACCTTTTTGCCACAGGGCTTTTTTCGCAGGGTTGAATTCCTTCCTTCTCTTCAAAAGCTCATAACTTATATCAGGATAGAAAAAAAGGTTATTCTCTCCACTTTTCGGAGGAGTAGAATTCTTTATGCATTGTGCAGCCGCCTTCAAAATTCTTTCTTTATCTTGATATCTCAATAATTTTATCAGAATTGATCTCGGATACTGACCCTGTTTTGGACTTGGTCTTAATGCCCTTTGTGCCCTTTCAATTTCAATTTCGATTTCACTTTTTTCCATTACCAAAATATTCGGAATCCATTTTTGAAAGAATTCTATTGAATCTTCTCCCTCTGCGCCTTCTTCAAGACCAACAATCTTTATATTGTTTCGTCTACTAGTATTCTCCAACAAGTCCAGTTTTTCAAATATCTGTTTCCTTTCTGTTATCCAAGCAGTTACGTTGTCTTCGATCTTATTCACTCTTTCAGTAGTATCTTCAGTCTTAACTTCCAATTTTTAAACTTTTTTATCCAATTTATCCATTTTTTTTAAACTTCTGTTGGTGGCGATGGTATTATTTTTTAATTGTTCACATACTTCTTGTAAGATCTCTTCCATACTTCCCCTATATTTTTTACTTTCAATTTTACCTTTAGGTCTATCAAATAGGCAAGGTTCATCTTCTGATGAATCTTCTTGATCGTCTGTATGTTCTTGGTCCTGGTCCTGGTCGATGTCACTATCTGTGGCAGAGGCATCCTGGGATTGTAGTTTTTTTAACTTCCCTTGTGACATTTCGCGCATGCACGGTTCCCCTTGTTCGCGCATGCGCGGTTCCCCGTATTCACGCGAGGCATGCTTCTTCCTCCCGGGTGCCGCCGCTCCTGCTTGCCATTCTTCGGGATCAGTCCTCTCAACTTGAGCACGAGGATTCTCCATCGCAACAGGGCCTCCTTCCCTCTTCTCACCCGATCTGTTTAAACCAATATGTTTCTTCAGTTTTTGTTTAGGAGACATGTTTCAATAATCCCCCGATCTTTATAGAGAATTATAGACTTTCTAAGAAACTTTTGTTCAATTTTTTTTTAACTTACTCGGTACTTTTCTAAGTTTTGTTCGGAGGAGCTGGAAGACCACAACCTGTGCCTACGTCATCACGTGCCGCCCCCGAACATTCTTTGCATCCATTTATCTTAATCAGACCGTGCCACATTCTCCGTGTGACCCAGAGGTTGTACTTGGACTTAAGTTTCTCCCGGTATTGTCTCTTGGCACCCTTGATGGCTTTGCGGAGACCACAGACTCTTCACACCACGGGACCCACTCACAAGTTAGGATACCCTCGACCTAGTGTTATCGTCCGGATTCACAATCTACAACATTGAAACTACTGAGGCCTGTCTATCGGACCACAGCGCTATCATTTTTGACGCATCTCTGCCTTTATCTCCCGCAAAATCTCATCTCCCTGTTCGCTACTCCCGCGACATAAATTCATTGCCTGCCAGTAAATTCTCCGAGGCTCTCACAGCTGCCCCCAACATCTGCACTATTGAGGCTTCTCCCCCCCATCTCAGCACTGAGGATCTCACCTCTTTATTTAATATCACTTGCTCTTCCATCCTGGATTCTATCGCTCCCCTTAAAATGAAAAAGCCTAAGCCCAAAGGTCGGCCTTGGCTCAATGACACCACCAAAGCCCTAAGAAGGGAGTGCAGAAAATCAGAACGGAGGTGGAAATGTGACAAGCTTCAAATTTCCTTCGAAATTCTGAGAAACAATCTTCTCAAATACCAGGAAGCAGTAAAGTCTGCTAGAGCACAATACTTCTCCGACCTTATTTCCAAAAACTCTCATAACTCCAAGGTCCTATTTAGCACAATTACCTCTGTCATATGTCCCGCCCCCAGTACCAGCTTAGTTAGGTCCCCTGCTAAGTGCGAAGAATTCGCTAAATTTTTCACCAGCAAAGTTGAGAACATTAGAATGAACATTTCCCCTCCCACCCGTGACCTAGCTGTCTCACGAGTCTGTTCATCTAAATTGGACTGTTTCCAACCCGTCACTCTATCCTCCCTTGCAAAGCTTGTCTCCGCTATGAAACCTGCAACCTGCCCCCTTGATCCTGCCCCCACTGCCCTTCTGTAGGATGTCATTGCAATAGTCGCTCTATTATCAACAGTTCTCTGGCCACTGGCACTGTTCCAACCTGTTTCAAGCACGCGGTGGTCCAGCCCCCACTGAAAAAACCTAACCTAGACCCCACCTTGCCTAGTAACTACAGACCCATTTCCAAACTGCCATTCCTGTCAAAAGTCCTTGAAAAGGCAATTCTAAACCAATTAGTGCCATACCTACACCAAAACACCATCCTGGAAAGTTTCCAGTCAGGTTTCAGAGCCCACCACAGCAGAGTCTGCCTTGTTGAAGGTACACAACGACCTGCTTCTCCCCATCGACACCGGCGACTGTGCAATCCTGCTCCGTCTCGACCTCAGCGCAGCGTTCGATACAGTGGACCACACCATCCTTATTGACTGTCTCCGGTACGCGGTTGGCATTCATGGCATTGCCGTGAGCTGGTTCGCTTCCTACCTCAAAATTAGGAGTTTCGCCATCAACATAGGCAGTTATTCCTCTGCTCCAGCTAGCCCCTCCTGCGGAGTTCCACAAGGCTCCATCCTAGGCCCCATTCTCTTCTCTCTATACATGCTCCCCCTTGGCCAAATCATTCAAAGGCACGGCATTTCTTTCCACTGCTATGCCGATGACACTCAGCTTTACCTCCCCCTGAAGCCCTACAACCAGTCAAATTTAAACAGCCTCTTACACTGCCTTGAGGACATAAAATGTTGGATGGCACAGAACTTCCTCTAATTAAACGAGAGCAAGCCTGAGGTCATCCTATTAGGCCCCCCGACTCCATCAAATCGATAACAGGCAGTCTTGGAAGTTATTTTAGCAAATCTCCCCGCCAGGATATTGGTTCCCCTCGGGTTCAGATGCAACCCGTCCTTTTTGTACAGGTCATATTTCCCCCAGAAGAGGTCCCAATGATCCAGAAACTTGAAACCGTGCTCCCTGCACCAGTTCCTCAGCCACGTATTTATCCTCCACCTCACTCCATTCCTATTCTCACTATCGCGTGGCACAGGCAGTAAGCCTGAGATTATTACTTTGGAAGTCCTTTTTTTTAACTCTCTTCCTAGCCCCTTAAATTCACCTTTCAGGACCTCTTCCCTTATCCTACCTATATTGTTGGTACCTATATGTACCACGACCTCTGGCTCCTCTCCCTCCCCTTTCAGGATATCCTGGACACGCTCAGACACTTCCCGGACACCGGCACCAGGGAGGCAAACCACCATCCAGGTCTCCCGACTGCGTCCACAGAATCGCCTATCTGACCCCCTCACTATAGAGTCCCCTATTACTATCGCTCTCCTCTTCCTTTCCCTACCCTTCTGAGCAACAGGGCCGGACTCCTTGCCAGAGGCCCGGGCACCGTCGCTGCCCCAGGTAGCCTGTTCCCCCCAACAGTACTTAAACAGGAGTACTGTCACTCCACATTTCTACCTAACAGAGACTCACGTACTCACACTTGCTCACACACTCCCGTAAAGTCACGAAAAGTCACACAGGCTTCCAGGTCTACAGACACTTTATATACGTTTGCACACTCCAACACAATGATCACACACAAATACTCTCGCACGCTCACTCATACCAATTCAGACTTACACACCACTGACAATCCCAGACACTCGCGCACCCTCACACGCTGACATTCTTGCACACTCACGCTTATCGTATCTACACCCAAGCTGTTACACAATCATAAACACACATATTCACACACAAACACAGTCAAACACGCACACACATACCCGCGCACGTAGCCACGCACGATCTCTTACATACAATCACAAGCACTCAAATACACTCTCACACATTCTCACATACAATCTCACATACACATGCACTCACACCAACAGACACATACACACGTACTAGCACTAAGAAACACGCGCTCATTCGCACACAGTGACTAGCGAACACACTCACTGACTCAACACCATCATATACTCGCGCACACACACGCGCAATATCAAACAATTACATACTCAAACTTTCTCACAAACTCACATTCCCACATATTGTCTCACATTGTCTCGCAGACAAAGAGCCACACACACTCACACACGCAAACACTGTCACTCACAAACACATATGCACTGTCCCACTCAGAGACTCAGATACATTCAATCGCACCAGCACCCACACTTACTAATGCTCACTCACTCACACGCACACTCACGCACACGCACAGACAGACACACACACAAATGCAGGCACTCTTATAAACTCTGCCGCCCTCACACACGCATGGACACTTCCACATTTTGGGATTCAGTAGGATCCCAGGGTATTCGCAGCGAGCAAGGCAGCGCGGCCGGGAGTGTTCCCGGTAAGCGGGGCCAAGCCCTTCAGTCGGCACGGTAGACCAGGCTCGCCCACCGCGGACGGCGATGGGAGCCGCGCCTCGGGAGCAGGCAGGAGATAGAACTATCCGGCTAACGTCTGTAAATTTGCCGGCGTCAAAATGTAGCGAAACCTGTGTACTGCCTGGGTGACGTATGCTACATGATGTTACCGGGTTGTCTACGAAACAAACCATTTCACTGTATCTGGTACATGTGCCAATAACGTATCATTGAATCATTGAAATTGTTGCAAACACTTACGCATACATACACACTCCAACTTTGCACAATCTCACACAATCACACTTGCATACACGGGCTAACACACTTACGCATGGACTCACACAATCACACTTTCACACACAAACAATAACCAATGCGAGTCAGGATGCATCTCTGGAGAAGTATAGTTTATCAGTTTAGTTTATTTTCACGGGTTCTGAAGTGTCGTGAAAAGCTTTTGTTAAGTGTTATCCAATCAACAGAGAAACAATATATGATCATAATCGAGCCATTTACGGTGTGCGGATATATGATAAGGGATAACATTTACTTCATGGTAAAACCAGCATGTCCCGATCAAAGATTGTCCGAGGGTCACCAAAGATGTAGATAGCAGTTCAACACTGCCCTCTGGTTGTGGTAGGATGATTCAGTTGCGCGATAACAGCTGTTCAGAAACTGTGCCTGAATCAGGAGGTGTGCATTTTCACACTTGTCTACATTTTGCCTAATGGGAAAGGGAAGAAGAGGGAGCGGCCAGGGTGCAAGTAGTCATTGACTTTGCTCCCAGCCTTGCCCAGGCAGCTTGAGGCATAAATGGAGTAAATAGAAGGGAGGTTGCTTTGTGTGATGGTCTGGGCTGCGTCCGCAATTCGCTAGAATTCTTACGGTCTTGGGTGAAGCTGTTCCCGAACCAAGCTGTGAGGCATCCTGATAACATACTTTCTATGGTGCATCTGCAGAGGTTAGTGACAGTTGTTGGGGATATGCTGAACGTCCTGAACCTTCCAAGGACATGGATAGCTGACGTACCCGTTCAGGACCCTTCTTCAGGCTTTTTGTTGTCGGCAGCGGGAGAAGGCTGGAACAGAGGGTGACAGGACAAAGCAGGTTGAATGATGAGCGGATGCAAGTGAATAGTGTTTTCACAGTCAGGTGGTTGAGACCAGAGAGTAAATGATAAAAGGAGTGAGATGAGGATTACAGAGGATGGAATTATAAAGAGAGTGGAAGGAATATCGATAAAGGGGAGGTAGAGGAGATAAGTAGGTGCGAGTCCGGTTGAGGCACGAGGAAGTGCGAGGGGAAAGCGGGAATAAGGACGTTGGTTACCTAACATTGGATAATTCAATGTCCAGACCATTAGGTTGTAAAGTACCAAAGCGGGATATGAAGTGGCGTTCTTTACGTTTGCGTGTAGCCTCACTCTGTCAATGGATGGACGTCCAGGACAGAAAGGTCAGTGTGGGAAGAGGAGTTACAATGGTTAGTAACAGGGAGATCCGGCAGACGTTAGCGGAACGAGGGTAAGTGTTCGGCGAAACGGTGGCCGAGTTTCCACTTGACCACGCCGATGTGAAGAAGGCCATGTCTGGAGCACCGCATGAAGTATATGAGATTAGAGGAGGTGCAAGTGAACATCTGTCTCACCTGGAAGGGTTTCTGGAGCGTGAGGGAAGGGGTATAGGGACAGCTGTTACATCCCATGGTGGCTAACCGTTTTAACCGCACTTCCTAAGAAAGGCGTTGGATAGAGAAGTGAGGGCGAGCAGGAGGTGAGTTGGGGGACGTGGAGAGACAGATAGGGAGTACAAAGATGAAATGGAGAGATAGCGGAGACGACGAAAGTGGAAGAGATGGAGCGAGAGTGAAGTATCAACGGGGAGTGGGAAGATGAGGAGAGTGGGGAGTTCAGAGCGAGTGGGTTGGCAAAATGGAGAGAGGGAATGTTCAGAGAAGTGCAGGGAAACGGAGGGAGACATTCAGTGAGAGTAAGAGGGGAGGGATGGTAAAGGGAGAGAGGTTGGTCGAGCGAGGGCGGCGCAGAGAGGGAGAATAAAGAGGGTAGGAGAGAGTGTATCAATTCAAAGAGAGAACAGCAGTAAGGATGGAGGGAGAGAGAAAGGGAGCAGGGAGGTGTGCTGCATCATTTGCAGTTTTATCTGCCTTTAGGACAATTCTGAGGCGGCAATGTTGCTGTTGCTGTTCTCTGAGTGTCGTGAGTCTTTGTGTCGTTCCTCCTCAGAGGTGATGAAGGCAGGGAATGTTATTGTCCCAGCGAAAAGGCAGATATATTTCAGACGAGCAAGGAGTGAATGGTTACCGGCATCACCGGATGTGTGGGGTTCTGGTTGCAGTCAGATGAGCCGCAAATATATTTAGTGGTGAAGCAGAGTGGAGAGGCATTTTAGAGCGAGGTGATTTGTTGAACTAATTCCTCAACCTGTGGACAAATGTCGTCCAGTCCACCTTCAAACGGGGCACCAGAAGCCCTGAGAGGGTCCCTGGAATTTTGAATTACTTTGCTGAGTGAAGCGGGTTGAAGTAAATCAGATAAACAACATGAGGCGGAGAGTTGGACCTGATGGATTTTGAAACAATATTCCCTTTGCTGGAACAATGCCGCTCCCAATTTCCATCCCTCAGTATCGCCACAATTCCCAGTCTTTGGAGTTTCTCAATCAATTCCCTGAATAAATCACGACCTGTCTCAGCAGGGATTTCACTTGGCTGATGTCATCTGTTTGCGAATCATTTCAAAATCTCTATTTTTTAACTCTGTTGAAACTTCGCTGTCCCGGTGGAGACGGAAAATGGTATAAAATCTCCGGGAATGTTCTGCCCCAGCATTTCATTCCGAGAGATTACCGGTAGCTCACTTGGACACGTCGCTGGGCAGAGAAAATGGAGGAAAAGCTTTGGGAATATTGGCGTGTGGAGAAAATCTTGTACGTGATCATTGCTGCCGTTGGAGTCCCTGGTAAGTGAGCAGAACAATTCAAAATTTATAACTCCGTCTGTGCACCGGTGTTGCCCTGAATCTGATTCTGTTACAAGATTCCCAACTGATAATCGTTGTTCAAGTATATGTGAAGTATATCAATCCTCTCAGTGAAATATTTTTGAATTAACGCTGTGATTTTTCTTATTTTCAGACAGCCGAAACTAACCCTCTCTTTCTCCCACTGCCTGGACCCACTAGAATGTTGTTCTTGCCTTCAGTGGGACCTTGCCCAGAGTTGTCCCAGTGCTCGGGACAGGCAGCTCTCTGGGACGGTGTGACTGGGAAGGGGTTTACATTGTGAAGTTCACTGTGTCTGAGTTATTGATCAGAGTGAACACCCGCTCCTGTGGACACGTCTGACTGTGGAGTCTGTCACAGTCGGATTCAACCTGCCTGTTGGTCAATAATTGGATCGATCTCCTGAACCGGTGGCCGCGGATCTACCGGCGTGTGTTGTTACCGAACTGAACTCACTGTGGAATGAATCCATTAACGGAGCCACTCTGCTGCCGGATCCTAAGTTGTCCCTGCCTTCCCTCTGGAACCCTCCTCGTACCCATCAGATGCCGAGTTCCCAGAGCCCTGGTTAAACGCGGCCGGTCACGGTTAAGTCTGTGAAACCGACCCCATCAGAGACTGTGAGCGGGGTTAACTGTAGACAGGACCATTCCGCCTATTGTAGCGGGCGGCTGCTCGTTCCCTCCCCGCCCTTTACCCCGCCCGTCGCCTTATCTCCTCTCCCCTGAAGCAGGCAGGTCGGGCACAGTCGGAGCCGGGTCTAACATTGTTAAACCTGCAGCCGCGCACCGACTCCAACACTCCTGATCTCCAGCTGAAAGTGGAGCCGGTGTTCAGCCCCGGAGACCGTGTTCAGTAATGCCCAGTGTCCGTCCCCTTCTCTTTCCGCAATGAATTTAGTGGCGATTGTGATCCTGTCCCGGGGGAAAGTGCGGCCTCTCCACCTGCACCACTCGCTACCTGGTGGCCATGGCAGCGGCCGATCTACTCACCCTGATCACCGTGGTCATTTTCACTTGGATCCGACACCATTACTTTTATTGGAGTTTCCTGTCCATCACCCCTGTGTGCAGTGTTATCCTTGTACTTGAGGTCTGCAGCTACAGGACTGTTCTGTCTGGTTCACCGTCACTTTCACCTTTGATCGCTTTGTCGCCATTTGTTGCCAGAAGCTGAAAACTAAATATTGCACCGGGAAAACTGCGGCTGCGGTTTCTCGCAACAGCCGGCGTTCTGCTGTGTCTGAAAAACGTTCCCCCGCTACTTCACACGGGAACCCTGGACAATCCATCGACAATGTCCCGTGGGGCTGTGACCCGGTGGGCAGTTATTTCACTGACCCCGGGTGGGTGGCATTTGACTGGATCGACACGGTTTTAACTCCGCTCCTCCCTTTCGCTGTGATCCTGGCTGCTCAACGCTCTGACAGTCCGGCACATTTTAGTGGCCAGTCGGGTCCGTCAGGGGCTAAGGGGTGAGAGTAAGGGGGAGAAGCGCAGTGACCCGGAGATGGAGAGCAGGAGGAGGTCTGTGGTTTTACTCTTCACCATCTCCCGGCAGCTTCATCCTCCTGTGGCTGACGTATGTTGTAAACTTC